>NC_063059.1:18763992-18871492 GCF_018812025.1 Megalobrama amblycephala
AGGGTCTGGCGAGAGATATACTCTTACAGTGTTTTCATTGAGAGCTGGCAGTGGCTGCTTTTTTCAAAGGTGGCGTGACAGTGAATATCGGTTATTTATGACAGTGTAATATTTATACTCCAGTAAAATGTGATGTCTATATTGGATTGCTATAATGCCAGCTGTCACTCTGCACTATATGCTTTATTTTTCAGGGTTTTTATTTAATTCAAATATCAAAGGCCAATGTATTTAGGTCATGTTTTTGATGTCTGAGACAAATTTTTGTAATCGTTTCAGATTTCTTTCATCATGGGCAGTTTTGATCGCTTAGTGTGTCATTCTCAATGACAGCTGATTAATTGTGATGATCCAGCCTCTGACAAAATTCTTGTGTTTGTGCAGTACTTGTCAAAAATGTGTTACAACTGGACACATAATCAATGCTAGTGATGTCTAAGGACTGGGATTACCAAAGTTTTTTTTTTTTTTTTTTTTTTTTTTTTACCTCCTGAGATTTTAGGTTAATATTTCAATTTAAAAACACGCTTTCTTCACTTTTCTATGATATTGGTTATTAGTCACGTGGTGCGCAAGTAAACAGATAAAATATTTAACACACATATGTGTTTTTACTAATAAATAAATAAATAAATAAATATAATAAATAAATAGTCTGATATTTACTCAATCTCACCAGACTTGTATTACAGTCATACAAACAAAAATGACAAAGGCCACAAAAAAAAATCAGTGTGCTTTAGATCATTTATCAGTGATCAAGACTGATGCATTCAGCATGAAAGAGAAGTGTCTTCAGAATCAAATACTGACACTCTTAGTCACACCGCTTTATTCCCAGCAGACCTCTGATGATATAGCCATTTGTTTTTAAAAATCCAAAACCGTCACGATTCTTACTAAATTAAAAACTCCATTAGTATACTCATTTTAAGTCAAAACCACCCACTTTTTGTCACTCGTTGTGTTACATAGCGTTTATTAGCTTGTTTTGAAACATGAATTCTGATACATGATGATGTTTATGAGGTTGGCTTTTGTGTTTCTCTTCCCCAGTGTACAACTGGACAGTGGATCAGGTTGTGAACTGGATTAGCAGCTATGTCGAGTTGCCACAATATGCGGAAGCCTTCCGGAAGATGAACTTCAATGGTACCGCCATGCCCCGGTGAGTAAGTTAATACACACACACATTACCGTTCAAAAGTATTTTTGTTTGTTTGTTTTTTTTTGATCTTTTATGCATATAAAAGTTGCATTTTTATCAAAACTAGTTAAAGTAAAAAATAATAATTTGAAATTTGTTTTTACTTTACAATGATAATAAAGTTTAAAAAAAAACAGCTTTTATTTGAAAGTGAAATCTTTTGTAACATTGTATATAATTTTCTGTCACTTATAAGTTTAATGCTGAATAAAATAAGTAATTTCTTAAAAAAAAAAACAAAAAAAAACAATTACGGACATACTAGTGTGTAGGTATATAGAAAATTTGTCATTTTTATTCCATCCAAATTTAAAGGTGCCGTAGAACATGTTTTCAAAAGATGTAATATAAGTCTGAGGTGTCCCCTGAATGTGTCTGTGAAGTTTCAGCTCAAAATACCCCATAGATTTTTTTTTTTAAATTCATTTTTTTTAACTGCTTATTTTGGGGGCATCATTAAATATGCGCTGATTCAGGCTGCTTCCCCTTTAAATCACGCGCTCCCCGAGCTCGCGTTTGCCTTTAACAGCATAAACAAAGTTCACACAGCTAATATAACCCTCAAAATGGATCTTTACAAAGTGTTCGTCATGCAGCATATCTAATCGCGTAATGGTATGGTATTTATTTGGATGTTTACATTTGATTCTGAATGAGTTTGAGGCTATGCTCTGGGGCTAAAGCTAACATTACACACTGTTGAAGAGATTTATAAAGAATGAAGTTGTTTATGAATTATACAGACTGCAAGTGTTTAAAAAATGAAAATAACGACAGTCTTGTCTCCGTGAATACAGTAAGAAACGATGGTAACTTTAACCACATTTAACAGTACATTAGCAACATGCTAACGAAACATTTAGAAAGACAATTTACAAATATCACTAAAAATATCATGATATCATGGATCATGTCAGTTATTATTGCTCCATCTGCCATTTTTCGCTATTGTCCTTGCTTGCTTACCTAGTCTGGTGATTCAGCTGTGCACATCCAGACGTTAATACTGGCTGCCCTTGTGTAATGCCTTGAACATGAGCTGGCATATGCAAATATTGGGGGCTTACATATTAATGATCCCGACTGTTACGTAACAGTCGGTGTTATGTTGAGATTCGCCTGTTCCTCGGAGGTCTTTTAAACAAATGAGATTTATATAAGAAGGAGGAAACAATGGAGTTTGAGACTCACTGTATGTCCTTTCCATGTACTGAACTCTTGTTATTCAACTATGCCAAGGTAAATTAAATTTTTAATTCTAGGGCACCTTTAATATACAGTGATAACTGTAATCCATGCTAAACCATTTGTAAATTGATTTTTCTCCCAAAAAATGCTTTTTTGTGTCATTTCCTGATGCTAGTGGTGAAGAAATTAGACTTTTAAAGAAAAGAGCAGGAGGTGTTAAATACATCTGAGACTGTGTGCTCTCAGCTTTTGACACGCTGGTTAAATTTGGTCAGAGTGTGACAGGAAACACTTGACACTTGTCACACTTGACACAATAATTACTTGACACTCAGAACTTGACCACTGTGAGCATCATTCATGGATTAAAAACGTTTATTATGGTCAAATTTTTAGCTCTGAAACTCATTTTACCATTTGACTTGGTTGATAAAAGCCCGGCCACTTATTCAGCACCTAATCTGCTGTACTTTTGCATTTATTTATTTTTCTCTCTGCTAGATTGGCAGTGAAGAATGTCACTCTGACACAAACCGTCCTGAAGATTCTGGACCGGAGTCACGTTCAGAAACTACAGCTTAAAGCTCTGGATACGGTTCTGTTCGGAGCCCCTATGAGTGAGTGAGATTTCCCTCTGGTAGAACATCATACATCGAACAGATATCGTAAATCTAAAACATTGAAGCCTAAATCTGTCACATTTGGATGTTTAAATCTTTTCTAGAAATGTTTTTAGCGATCTGTATCTTGTTCCTGCTTAGATGTAGTTATGTTTCACAGATGTAATCTATCTTCACTTTTAAACACGTTCAAACGTGAGCCAACTACTGAGGTGTGTTTCACATCAGATGATTGATAGACCAGTGAACTATGCAAATAAGCTCAGAAGAACCTGTTTAACCTCTTGGTCTTCAGATGTCGTGTAGTGAACTACTAGCAGTTGTTGCTTCATATGTGGGAGGAGCTGTAAAAAAAAAAAAAAAACCAACAACAAAAAAAACACGGTGTTTGCTCGGATTTAAGATTGCCATCTAAGAAACGGCCAACTGTTCATTTTGGACTTGCACTTTTATCCAATATGGCATTGCATACTGTCTCGCATACAAAGGCTTTTAACAGTGATACTGTTAAAAGCCTTTGCATGCGAGAATGTCAAACAAGAGTTTCACTAGGCAGGGACTGGGTAGCTACAGTACCATTAAAAAGTTTGTGGTTGGTAAGATATATTTTTAATGTTTTTGAAAGAAGTCTCTTATGCTCACTGAGGCTGAATTCATGTGATAAGAAATACCAACCCGATCTCTCTGCAATTCATACGTATTTTACGTGGTGGCTAACTCCTATCAAGTTTGTACATTTGAGGTCAAAACAACATCACCAGCATGCAGGGCTGAACGATTAATTGCATTTGCGATAATATCATGATATGATAAAATGAGATTTTTTTATTATTTTTTTTAACTGCAAAGGCTGTGATTACACTCTGATCACGTGACGCACAACAGTAAAGCATTAATTATCTTCACTTCATGTAGGCTATATAACAAAACAAAATTATAAAACACAACCCTGCCTCTTTTCGTTTTTATTTAAAAAAAAAAAATGAAACCTATTAATGTGTGGTTCAGGCAATATGTGCATATGTACTCTGATTATCTTCACTGTAGGCTATGTAGCCTATAATAAAATGAAATAAAACAAAACAACCTTCTCTTTTTGTTAAACGTCAGTTTTAATTATCAATAATAACCATTATAAATAAAATATGAGAAGCTATACAATAAGAAATAAAGACAAGCAAACAATTCAGTCACACGTACAGCGCACTACAACGGTAAAGTTAAATAAATATATAAAGTTATAAAACTTCACTTTCCCCTCAGCCAAATCGATTTGCCCGGGAACAAATTATAAATTCATGAGACCAAAGAATGCCCGTTATACACAAGATGAATGATATCTTGTTTTTAACCATTACAGTGACATCAGAGCCAGCGGCGAATGTCAGAAGGACTAGCCGAGGTACAGCTGCTCTCGGCTGGGTACATTAACACTGAGCGCCCGGTGATCGCCTGGATCTCACAACTCCGAAAACGTCAGATCAAATTTTCAAATAGGCGCTATCTTTATAAATTAACCACAGATTTGAGATTTAAACAACTACATTCTCGCCTGAAAAACTTTTAAAACATTTCATGACACAGTAAAATAGTTTTTAAATTACGCTGGGTTTTCTCCTCCGCTTGCTGGTAGGTGCTGCGGCATGGACGTCTGAACTTTGCGATCTTGGTATTCTGAAACGCCGAATGCAAAGCTCGTCTTCTTTTTGTGACAGACAGCCTCAAGCCGAGAAGCAAGAACAAGATCTGCTGTAGTATGTCCTCCATTGTTGTTTACTATATCGTTTTCTTCTTCGCGCGAGAATGACGTCGATCACTATTTTCCGGCTACACCACGCCTATCAAGTAAGGGTACTGTTTGCGGTGGAAACGCAAGCCTGATCATGGTGTACCGCTCCGAACCGTACCGAACTGTACCGAACCGAACCGTACCGCTCAGTGGAAACGAGGCATAATATTGTGTTGGTCATACTATACAATAGTGGTGGGAGAAAAGATTCTCTCTAACAATTCTGGATCGATTCTGAGCTTAGTTTTTAACAACAGATGCACAGTGGCGCTGTGTGTGCTTTAGAAACACACGTATTCTCCTGGCTTCCAATTCCTCAAAAACACACACCACTCAAACCATCCATAAAATCATCTTTCATAAAGTTCGGAAAGTTTGAAGCGAATTTCAATGACATTCGCAGGCTTCATTGCACAGGATATGCGCTGTGAGAAACGCGCACTTTGCTTGATGTTACGATTGCAGTGTGTGGTCTCGCCCGCTGGCGTTTTCTCTACGAACGAAGGAATTATTTATGTCGTTATGTCATTTATGAGGTCCCTAAAGATTCCCACCCCTACTATATTATGTTTTATTGCTTGTCTTTGTTAAATACAGAATATAAAGAGTTGAAAAAAATAATCGCATATTAAATTGTAATCACTGAAGGTGATTTCTGAAGGTTTTATATATATATATATATATATATATATATATATATATATATATATATATATATATATATATATATATATATAAAAAATTGCAATTAAATTTTCCAAAATCATTCAGCCCTACCAGGAAGGACCACCCCTAACTCCATCCCTAAACCTGGGTTCTAGACAAATTGCAGGAAAGTGAAGTTGTACACATTTGTACAAATTAGCCACCTTGTAAATTGCGTATGAATTGCTGTGAGATTGCATTGGAAATGCTGTAACAACAGTAATATTATGAACTTATTATTGCAATTTTATTATTATACAGTACAGTTAAAATAACTGTTTTTCTATATTTTAAAATGTAATTCATTACTGTGATGGTAAAGCTGAATTTTCAGCATCATTACATTCACAGAAAAAAAGGCCTTTTCTAAGCATAATACCAGCACTTTATTAAAAAAATAATAACCCTTTTGAATGGTAGTGCATATAGAGACTGGAAATTTTGATTAGGTTGGTCTAGCTGCTCCTAGACCAGACAAAGACTTTGGCAATTTCCACCATGTTGATCAATGCAATTTCTTCAGTTTATTTTTCTACAGAGCTCCATCTCCTCCTTTTTAAATGGTCTCTGAGACCAATTATCCAACATCCACAGGTCTTGTGAGTCTCGTAGTCATCTGCTGTAGGCTGATGGGAAGGCTCCAGGGGTTGGATAGGGAGGGTGTAGACAGACAGTTACTCTGTATTCTAAGCACACGTCTTTGGCGCACTGAAACGGATGCAGCCAGTCTCTAACCCTCCTAAATGCTGGTGAACCGGTTCAGCAGGTTTAGAGAGATTTGTAAAATGCGCAAGCACCAAAGGAAGACCGTGTTTTTTTTTTTTTTTTTTTTTTTTTTTTTTTTTTAAATCATTGCCTTCTTTTTATTTCATCAATGCCTTTTGTACTTACGCAAATACATTTGACCAGGAACACATTCTTACACAATCTGTTGCATTCTTGGCAGCGTTATCTGAAGAATTTGCCTTGACCTGGAAACTGGGTCAGACTGTGATCCATCAACTTGGGATTGCCTCAGCTCTTACAGTAACTCTGCGATGTGATTTGATTTATGCCACATCCCAGGATACACCGTGTCTGACATAACTGTGTGCTTCACATGCCTTTTGTTATGAGCGAGAACGGTCCTAGAAGTTGTTTTAGCACTATAATGAGGGCGTTTGACATTATGGACGTGATATAGTGCAGCACTTAATGCCTTGTTCAGAATGCTGTTCCAAATATGGCCAAATAGCTTGTTTTTATTAACTATGTGACATGTCTTCCCTTCTTTTATTGGCATTGTTTATATATATGTATTATGAATTGGCCGAAAAAAGCTGGTTCGTACTGTCAGGGATGTTGTGAACGGTGTTCAGGTGTTCTGTTTTTATGTTACATGTGTATATTTCTTTCTTTTTATAGAAAAGTGCTTGCCCTTTTGAAATTATACTTTGTTGTAGACTATGCAGACATATTCTAGCACTCTCACTGTGAACCTAAGAAGCTTAAAAATAAAATAAGAAATGATCTGCAATAACTAGAGATGCATGATACATTGTTACTGTAATGTTTATCATTATAGTTTGTTTAAAATAACATTTATTACTAGAATTTCTAATGTCTGACACAAAGTTCTTTTTTCATTTAAGACATCTATATTGGTCTGCGGATTAAAATTTTTTGGTTTAATAACCAAGGAAACTAAAATGCTACAAAATTCTACAATCTCACCCCTTTAAATCCAGCAACCCTAATGTTTTTAGGTATTTGCATTTGACATTCCCTACTAGAGAATTGTCTGCTGTCAGCCATCGAGACCATCCTCTCAGAGTATGGTCTTGAGTCAAAGACCGACTCGATACTGGAGAGCGTGTGTCTGTATGTGGCAGATCTCATTGTGTAAGTTGACTCTGAAGAGGTCTGACTCCAGGAAACCAGGGAGATGGCGCAGGCTGCATGTGACAGCTCAACACCACCCTACCGGTCTACTGACACCGATTCCAGCTGCCCTGGTACCTCGGGACAATACCTCCATCAGAAACAGGACTCAGTTTTTGTTAAATTGCTGACAGTTGACAGGTTTTAAAAGCCTACGTTTCAATGTTTAACAACAGCATTTGTATAATTTGTCTCCAGAGTGTTCCATCAAAGCCTTCTGCTTTTGAGATTTTGTTTTTAATGTTAAAGCCATGGTGCAGCTGTTAGCGCACATGTTCTAGACATTTAGCTTGTGGTTCTTATGTTGGTGATGCAGGTTTAACCAAGGCCTTTCCTCACATTTCCCATCGCTCTCTTCTGTATCTGTATAACTAAAGGCAGAAGCTTCGCAAAAAGTGTTTTAGTATGTTAGGTTTTGGTTATCAGAGCTTTCAAGCTGATGCAGACTAACCTTTTTTTGGGGGGGGATGCAAGACCATTTGTGCTCCCTAGAGGCTGAGGATTTGCGAAGAGTGTTATTTTCCATCTCTCAACAAAGACTTAATTATATTTAATTGTGGGTATGTACAGATTGAGTAAGAAATTGAGTCAGCCAGGGTCAGGACTGTGTGGTGTCCCCTGGGCTGTTGTTGGGTTAACGGTCTTGCCCATTGGCACAGCAGTGGTAAGTATTGCAGGACTGTGACCGCAGAACCCTACAGTTAGGGTTGTCAAATGACTGGTACTACTGCATTTCTGCAGAACCATTTGTACAGACTACCGGGTATATCCGTCTCTGCTGATAGATGCTGCTTTCAAATGCTCTTGTTTGTTTGTTTGAGCGCTCTGAGCGTCAAAGGTTTCTGTTTGTAGTGTGTTCTTAAAGGACAGTTGAAGGTCAAAATTGCGGTTTCAGTGCAGCTTCAAAGGGCTTTAAACGATACCAGACGAGGAATAAGGGTCTTATCTATCGAAACGATCGGTCATTTTCGAAAAACATACAACTGCATATGCTTTATAAACAAATTATCGCCTTGCACGTGCTTGCGTGCGCATTCTTCAAAAAGCTTACGCTGTATGTCCTACGCCTTCCCTATTCTACTTATGGAAAAAAACTAAACCGGGGCTGCGTTCGTTCCATAAGTTGAATAGGGAAGGCGTAGGACATAGTGTTTTGAAGCTGCACTGAAACTGTAATTTTGACCTTCAACCATTTGGTGCCCATTGAAGTCCACTATAAGGAGAAATATCTTGGAATGTTTTCATCAAAAACCTTAATTTCTTTTCGACCAAAGAAAGACATGGACATCTTGGATGACATGGGGGTGAGTAAATTATCAGGAAAATTTTATTTAAAAGTGGACTAATCCTTTAAAAGCATTGTAGCCAATCTGTTGAGCGTGTGAACACAGTGGCCTATCAGAGGTGCTAGTCAGTAAGTTGGTCAGAATCTGCTTAACACCTTGCAACATGCTAACAAGTGACTCGTTTGAAAACATGTACCTTGTCTGAAGAACGCTATTTGTATAATGCATGAGCAGTGTGTGGTTATTGTAAACAAAAATCTTTTTTTGGTAATGGGGTTCAAATATAATCTAAATATTAAAACTTAGCCTTAAAAAAAAACTAAAAAAAAAATAGAAATGTTGCCTTGGTAACCTAACTGAAATAGGTTTGTATATATAAATAAATAATAAAGCTATATAGAGAAATTAAACCCAAATTCAAATAAAAACTGAAAGTGTATATATAAAAAAAAATATTTAAAATATGAATAAATACTAATAGTATATCACCTAAATAACTAAAACAACACTGGTGTCGAGTTGCTGCCTATGTAGAGCATTCCAAAATATTTACTTTTGCTTTTCATTTCGGTTAGGATGCTGCTTTAGAAGGCAGATGACTATGTAGACAGCTTACTAGGTTTTGAAACGGACATTTGTGTGCTGATTCTTTCTAAATCTTTGTGTAAAGAAATGTCTGAAGTCATTTTAGTAGCATGCACTGAGATGCAGGCATATTTACTGAAAGTGTCTTATTAGAAATGTTGCAAAAAATGTGTTCATTGAACAGTTCATAGTGTCCTTGAGAAAAACACTTAAGCCTGGTTATTCCCTGGGTTTGCTAAATGAATTCTTGTATGAAGTATGTACTGGTTTCTGTCTCTCACAGTGAACAGACATAACCATCTGAAGGACTTCATGCTGGTGGTGTCTATAGTCATCGGAATGGGAGGTTGCTGGTTCGCTTACATCCAGAACCGACACTCTAAAGACCACATGAAGAAGATGATGATAGACCTTGAGAGCCTCCATCGGGCAGAACAGAGCCTTCATGACCTACAGCAGAAGTGAGAACCTATTTTTGGATTCTTGAATGAGTGTGAGGCACTTGGCTCAGGTGTAAGGCTTTGCATTGTCAGTCGACGTCTTTTGTTGATGCGATGTGTCTAATGTCACCACAGTTTTAAGTTGCATGATGGTAAACTATGTTTTTGAACTTTTGGAAACTTGTGCAACTTGCTTTGATATTCTGTAACCTAGACCTCCAGCTGAGCCTTGTACTCCTGTTTATGATGGACAAAAATACTGAGATATGTACTGAGGAACTCATAAAGTGAGAATGGCATTGCGTATGATTTGCAGTCACTGTCTGAACGGAGTGCCTGTGAGCTTTGATGTCCGATAGATTTGTCACTGTTTTTACAGTGTTTAGTGAGCCTGGGCTTTCCTTCTGAAGGAACAGGATATGGGCCGCATGGGAATAATCTGCAAGAGAGAACATCTGTTTGATAGAGAGAGAGAGAGGAATGGCTAGAAAATGAGGAACTTAATTTCAACATTTTCTTTCTGCTTCAGTTACATTTAAAATGCCAAACTAAGCCAGTTTTTTGAAGCCTCTGGTATTTTGTAACCATAATAGGTAATTCTACAAAATGAGTGTTTTTTTTTTTTTTTTTTTTTTTTTTTTTTTTTTTCTGTCCATCCATATTTTTCATTTGTGCATTTGGCCAGCCCTCACCCATTTGTTTCCAAGGCCCTGTTTACACCTGGTATTAAGATGCGCTTTGGTTTATTGGATCACAAGTAGATGAGTGAGACACATACCCGTTTACGCCTGGTCTTTTAATCCGTCTCTTTTGTCCACTTTCGACCACTTCTGTCCTGATTTCTTCAAGGGGAGGGCCTATGGGTGGGTCTATGGACTTTTTCAGGTCTTTGGATCTAATGGACTAAATAAGCTTGCACCATTTACATATGAACATGCCTGGAGATGGCGGGAGAGAAACACGCAGAGCAGCGAACTTTAGTTTGCTCTGAAAGCCGCCAGACCACGCCGAACGTTATAAGTGCATGTTAGAAATCGGGAATGATGAGAGAACATTGTGCATGGAATGTTTTTCATCTTAAAATCAAACTTAGGTCTTCTGGCTAGCACTCTAAGTGTTTACGCATTAGGTCATTAGGCAGAGAGTAGGCGCTCTTTTGTGGCTGTTCAAACGCATTCAATACTTGAACCTTTACATCATGAAAGCAATCTGGTCAAATGAGCTTTTGACTATCTCTGGAAGTGGTCGAAAGTGGACAAGTTCAAAACATTTTAGACCCCATTTACACCTGTATTTAGTGTTGTCCCCTTGTGATCGAATTGACAAAAATGCTTCTTAATACCAGGTATAAACGGGGCCTAGTTGTTTCTTGCTAAATAAGCAAATTAATATTTTATTAAAATAAAACAAATAATTTATTTAGTTAATTTAATTGATTATATTTTGAAAGACTTGAAGTTCTGTACCAAGGCGCTGATGATTTCATGATTTTGTATGGTAAACTGACAAATGAAAAGTGCATATTTGTTGAAATATCAACAATACATTTTGTACATTTAGTAAACGGGTCAATTACATGACGGGTCTTTTTTTTTTTTTTTTTTTTCTCCCCAAAGGCCTTAATAATAATAAAAAACAAAGATATGACATCCAAAGTATGTAAGGTAGCACAACTAGATCTCTCTTATTGAAACCAAACAGTTTTAATTATATTTTGTTACATATAAAGGTATTTTAAAGATTTGAAGTGTCAAAAGGTCATTTGGTTTAACCGTCCAAAAGCCAATACAGCCACTTCATTTGTGTTTAAAACATCTTAAAATGTAATAAATGTATATATTTTTTTATTCTGGCATGATTTTATAACATCATATATCAACATAGTGGAAAATGGTATTACAATTATGTGAAGAATTTGTTGCTTTGTTATGAGAAAGAATGTCCGGAAAAAATAATTGTCATTCGGAGTAACCAAAATAAGACCATTTTGGATCAAGGATGTGACATCATTCAGACACCTACAGGACCACATGGTCGTGAAGCAAAATAACCAAGTCTCTCTTTACTATTTGGAAAATTTGCTTGCTCATACGCATATCACGAAACATCAGGTCATTTGGTACAACCGCTATAAAACATGGAAAATGTTATAAAAACTTAAAATATTTGATTGTCCATTTGTTAGCTAACTAGCTAGCAAGCTAATTAGTTAGCTATCTAGATATAAGCCTGTTAGCATTGTTTGAAAATATCGTCATTCGGTATAACCAAAATTTTGGTTAAACCGATTTACTTTTTTGGAGACAAATTTTTGTCTATCTTGTTTATTAAAAAACAGAAGAAAAAAACCTTATTTGTCAATGACCCAAACATTAAAGTAGTACATTGTGGTACAAAAAAAAAATAAAAATATATATATATATATATATATATATATATATATATATATATATATATATATATATATATATATATATATATATATATATATATATATATATATATATATATATATATATATATATATATATATATATATATATATATATATATAAATTGCATAATGCCATTTTATATATATGGCATTATGCAATTTATTAACACCTTTGTCTGAAAGATGGCTTAAAACTGTACAAAATCATGTTCTCAAACTGGAAAGGGCACCCGTTCCATAGAATGACGCATTGCTCTCTGAGAATATTTACTAGCAAGTGTTGTATGTTGTATGTCAGATGGCTGTTTGATAACTGTCACGCATATGCTGAGAATCTTTAGGAATGTGGGAATGCGGATAATGTTGAAGTCCTCATGCAGACTCATTGTCTGTCACCTTTAAGAGAAAGACACAGGAGCCTGTGTGTCCGGAGGGGTCCGTGTATCCCTTAAACATGTGAATGAAGTGTGAGAGCGTGTGTGAAGGGGACAGGGCAGTGGAAACAATGCAGAGTGTGTTTGCTACAGTGGAGGACGTCCAGCATGTTGTGTTCTGACATAACCAGTCGAGTCATCGGGTCATGTCTCTTGTGATTGGTGGGTGAGAGGCCTGCGGTGCTTCGGTCGCCCCTGAGGGAGGTGATTAACCCCCGGATACTTTGAATCATCTCAGTTTAAACTCAAGGATAAAAATAAATGCCTCGGTCAGTTATGTCACACATGAAAGCAGGTCCTTGTAGGCTGTCGTTTCATAAAAGTAGATTTTATTTGATGTAGGCTTGTTTTGGGAACATTTTGAGATGAAACAAAATGTCAGTTTGCCCTTTAAGCAAGCTACAGTGGCCATTTGTATGTAGGCTTTTTTTTTTTTTTCAGTTTGGGATGTATTGTAAATGCTTATCAAGGCCGCGGCAGTTGAGTCAGGCTTTCCAGCAGTTTCCTGTGTAGGTGTGTTGATGCATTTCACACCAGACAAACCTCTTCTCGAACGCTGCCAAATTACCACATGCGCAATCCCTGTCCATTCACTCCGAGTCAGAAATGAGGCATAATGTAAACTGCCCCTTCTGCATGGCAATTTACAATTCAATTTGATTAGAATCGCATGTTATAAAGTACAAGTTTACATTTGCAGAAGAAAATTTGCAATGCTTGCCCATAGAACTACCACACACTAGTGTGTTGTATGTGGGTGGCATTGCTTTCCAGCTGCTTTAGTGTGCCACTGTTTGGTGAGGTTGCCAGGTCATTCTGGGTAACTGCAATGGAATTGGTAGGATGTTTAGATCATTGTATTATGGCCCAAAAACTCACAAGTCTCAGGGGCTTTTTACACGACATCCAGGGCAACCTTAAAGTTAACACTCGCCAAGCGCCAAAGGCAAGTAAAAATTGACGTTGGATAGTATGAGTATATGACAATTGCCAGTTGGTAACATTTTTCTGAGTTCTAACAACACAATGTCGTGAGAACATGAATGTAAACAAACGTGAAGGACGCTCAGGACAGTTGACGGGCCAACATTGCAACTTCATGAAAGTTTAAGCCTTGCCAATTTAAATATTCAAGCGCAATATGATGCGAAAGGGAACTCAATTTGTTACTTGCTCCGTGCGGAAAGTTTTGTGTGCACACCTGCGAAGTGCACGCCCCGAAAGCCACATTTCAGACAGCGCGCAAATACTGAATTGAGCTCTCTTTCGCGTCGTCTTGTACTTGAACAGACAAATTCACGCACAATTATGGCAAAAATGCAGCAAGTATCCTAGGAAAGTATCCTATGGCTTAATTGAACATAAATAGTAGAAAAAGTAAAGAAAGACAATGCATGTGCAACAGTATCTGTATATTGGATCTGTGCATTTGGTCTTAAAGTGACAGCATCCTAATAATCCTGCTGTTGTCTGCATTTTTAATGTTCATCAAACAACAAAAGACATTCATTCATAGCTCTTGACCGAATAACATTTGTAACTTCAATAAGGATTAAAGCAGCATAACGAACTGTTTTGTACAGCTAAAAATAGCTGGAAGTGAATGACACCGGAAGCCAGACACATTCAATTTACAAATGACCGTGCCCGCTCCTACCTGAAAAATAAGTTGGTATAGGCGCGTAGTGTTTCTTTACTAAGTAGCATTGCCAACTATTGGCCTTACTGCGGAAAACAGCGTTTTCACTTTCGCAGATCTGTATGAATGGATTGTTTTGACAATGTTGTCGTCTGTACGCAAAAAGCAAAGGAAAAAACGCTTGCAAACTTTAAAGTCCCCCTGTAGTCAATAATAGTCAATAATTTTATCCTTTTAAAACTCATCTTTGATCAAAATTTCATATATAAACATTTTTTTTCCTGTGGAAAAAAAAAAAAAAATTCTTAATGCCTTAAAATAACTTGAATGTAACTTGCACCCTTGCCTCATTTAATATACACTGATCTATGAATATGCTAATTAGCCCCACCTCCACTCACTCGGACGAGCTGAGACGATATCCACTCGTTGAACTTACTGAGGTAAATGCTGCACAGTGGTATCTCTTTTTACAATTTTGGACACAACGGTAATTAATATGATTAGCCTTTTGCTTGACTACGTTATCAAACAGCTAATAATGTGTTGCTAATGTTACACAAACCATGTTCACATTCACCATCTCAGAGTCAGACAGCTGCCTTCTAACAATGTTTCCTTACAAACGCTTTGAACAACTCAGAACGTCAGTGGAGAAAGGCATATAGTTCATCATAGCATTGTTATATACTTGATATTGGTAAATCTACACATTTTTTCATATCAACAGAAAAATATATTGGGATAACCTTCTTTTGTGACTCCCTTGTGCGGTCAGTTAATGATATGCTAAAACCTGCAGACGTGTTGATGTGATTGGTAGTTTGTGATGTCAGAAACGCTAGCGATTTCAAACCACAGGTTTGAGACTGTCTTTTTTTCACTGCATATTTAAGGAGAAAATACTTAGCAATGGTGTTGACTTATGAGTTTGCACATGGTTTGTCTTAAAGCATGTTAAAAACAACACACAGACATATAAACAACATTAAAAACTTGATTTTCACCACAGGGGGACTTTAAAGCTAAAAAACATTGTAATCAAAGTGTTTAATAGGAACTGTCTTCACTTCTGTCTTTAC
Source organism: Megalobrama amblycephala (assembly GCF_018812025.1). Classification (NCBI taxonomy): domain Eukaryota; kingdom Metazoa; phylum Chordata; class Actinopteri; order Cypriniformes; family Xenocyprididae; genus Megalobrama; species Megalobrama amblycephala. The sequence continues at coordinate 18,779,322 of NC_063059.1, forward strand.
TGTGACCTGCACTCTCTGACAAATTACTTACTGAAGTTTATTAGTTGGCATTAGGGCTTTTTTTAAAAATAGTATTGACAATGTAATTTCAATTCCTTTGTGTTTGAGACAAGCGCACATGACTCTCAATCCTAGAGACCAACTCTTGTTCTCTTCCACATCTCTCACATGCTTGTTTGACCCTCGTAAAGTCAGACGTGAGAGAGAATGTTCTTCACATGCACTTCACAGTGAACCGTGCTTATCTAAGGCTGCAGGTGCACGTTTGTAGGAGAGGAAGAAAAGAAAAGTTTAATTAATCATTGCATGCATAGTCTAGTCTATTGTTTTGGCTCTTTTGTTTTCATAGTCGCACTTTCACCAGCACAAAGGAATGTGTTTGAATGTACGAGTAAATCAAACAGTTGTTGTTGTTCGAGTTCTTTGCGAAGATGAGTCAGACTAAATGATTTGATTGTATATGTAAAAGTTGGTGAATGAAAAATTGGAAAACAATTAACTTTAGATCTCAGACTATACAATCATAAAGATTGTGAGATTTGAAAAATGAGATGACTTGCCTTGCTAGGTATTTGTTGTCGGCTCGTAGGACTGAGGTTCAATTACTTGTTATGGAGGATGGTGAATGGCAAAGGTCAGGGATGGGGGTTGTAGATTTCCCATATTACCGTAGCTGTAAGTTCAGATCAACTTACACTAGTCCTTCACTCAATGAAAAACTTCTCCCCCAATCCACCTGTTTCTCTTTCCATCAGTCCTTCTGTCTGCCATCTTCTGGATACCAGCGGAACTGCATGAGCCATTCAACAACCATATCCATACTTTTCTAATCAGTAGGGTTCAAGAAGTATAAAATCCCATTCATTATCTCCATAGACAAATTGATTTTTAACAATAACACAAGCTTTTCAAAACAGACCTGCCATGAGTTCAAACATTAGGTGGTGATGTTAATTTGATTTAAACTTGGTACCCATAATCCTGGAGGAATTCATATCATGTCATCAGAGTCAGTCCAGTGTCCCCTAAACCATTGTCATTCGATATGCTTCAAGCGAAGCCCACAGACAGATAAATCTGATCTGGGGTTTTATATAGACACGAGTCACGACTGATTGAATCAGGGGCCCTATGTTTCCTCTCTCTTTCGCCAGGAAAAATCGTTAATCCCGTCGTAGCTCAGGAGAGCCTAGAGTTTGGTTGTCAGTTATGTTTCCGCTCCCCCTTCCTGTTTATTGCATCACCATTTTGATGATGACGCCTCCATGTTTTACAATAAGAGTTTCCAGTGAATGCAGTTTCCGGCTGAAGTTGTTGGAAATGTGTCTGAAAATATATGTACAGACTTAAAAAACCCAGATAAACTTTCGAGCTTTTATCCTGCTAATGGGCTGTTTATAATGGATTTTTATAATGACCTGATGTGACTTGTTTTTGAGAGGTTTTTCCAAAACCTATTACCAAAATGTGTAATTGCAGTTAATATATCAGCAAGGCCAATTAATTGATCAATAGTTGAGCTTTTCAAGATCATAAGTGGCTCCAGAATTATGCACATTCTGTTTCCAGATATTATTATTTTAGTTATTCTGAATTTTATAAACATGCATTATTATTATTATTATTATCACTTTTTCAAGTTTTCAAATCATGAACTTCAGCGATTTTTCAGTGTCAACTTCAACGATTTTCAGCTCTCAGATATTTGGACCCCAGTGTTATATCAGCCATTGGGACTACCCTGTTCTCTAGATATCGGCCGTTGATAATGCATATCGGTCAATCGGACTGAACTCAATCGCATATCGAACTGAACTTGTATGATACAGTTCAGTCCTTAATTGAACAAAGTTCTGTCCATTTTACAGACTGCATCAGTTATGACCTGGCTTCTTTTTAATACTACTTGTAAAGCAGCTAATTGTCTTTACTGTGCTTAAGACGCTGTAAAACCATCCTGCTTTTGAGTTTTGAACCTCTTTGAACCTTCAACAACGACTCGCTGTCCCTGAAGCTAAAAAGAGCACAGCTGGGTTTAAGGCTCTGCTGTGATTTACCATCTGAAAGCTAATCCGTGTTGTTTGTCTGACAGGAATTTTATCAAGCATGCTTTAGTTTCCTGTCATCAGTTATATTTCATTTTAGCATCTTAATCCTTGCATCTCTGTTACACGGCTGTCTTTTTGCTGAACTGTAGACACACAGTTTAATTGGCATAAAAGGAGTGAGACATCATGTGATTAGCTCCAACTACTGATGCTGAAATGCAGATATTTTTATTTATTTATTTATTTTTAATACAGTTTACTGGTTTCAAATAAAAAAAAGCTCTTAGTCACATAGTTTAAGACTATCATGTGAAAAAGATAGGACACCCCATGAATCTTTTTCAACATATGGACATTGGATCTTCGTTTTAACAATATTGAGAGATGGAGGTAATATAAATAATACTAAAAACTAATAAAACTGATGAAATGTCGTTTTTAAAATTTATTTAATAGAAAGCAATATTTGGTGAGGAAAAAGATACGACACCTCCACATTTATTTACTACTTAATGCATAAAATTGTATTCATGTTCGCCATGTCGTGCAAAAGATTAGTTAGAGAGGATTGTGGAGAAGCGATTGTGGATTTAAACCTCAGACATTTAGTTTGGTATGCTCTTAATTGTTGAAGTGAGTGAAATCACCATGGAGAGATCAAAAGAGCTCTCTGAGGCCTTCAGAAAGAAGGTTGTAGATGCATATGAATGTGGGAAGGGATTTAAAAAAAAATCTCAAATATTCAAAATCAGCCATTCCACTGTCTGGAAAATAAAAAGTGGAGAACATTTAAAACAACTGCCAACATGTCAAAGTCATGCTGTCCTAGAGTAGACCGCAAGATGCTTAAAGAAGTCTCCAACAATCCTAAAATGTCATCTCAGGACCTACAGGTAACTCTTGCCACAGTTGATGTCAAAGTAAATGCGTCTACCATAAGAACGAGACTGCACAAGTTTGATTTGCATGCGAGGTATGCAAGGTGTCAAAAAAAAAAAAAAAAAAAAAAAAATGGCAAGGGCAACAGCGCAAGACTAAAGTTTGCCAGAGAACACCTAGACAAAGACCAGGACTTCTGGAACAATATGCTTTGGACAGATGAATCCAAAGTTGAATTGTTTAGGCCTAGTAGCAGAAGACATGTGTGGCGCAAACCAAAGACTGCATTTGAGCACAAGATCCTCTTACCAACTGTGAAGCATGGGGGTGGAAATGTCATGGTTTGGGGCTGCTTTGCTGCAGCAGGGCCTGGCCAAGTATCATAGAATCCAGTATGAATTCTTCATTGTATCAGAGGGTTACTTGAGGAAAATGTAAGACCATCTGTCTGAAAATTGAAGCTGAAGCGGATGTGGGCTATGCAACATGACAATGACCCAAAACATTCCAGTAAATCCACCAAGGAATGGCTCAAATGAAAGAAATGGAGAGTTCTAGAATGGCCAAGTCAAAGCCTGGATCTGAATAGAATAGAATAGAATAGAATAGAATAGAATAGAATAGAATAGAATAGAATAGATAATTTACAATCCCATCAAATCTCCCATGTCATATATATGCATATATGTGTGGAAGAGGTTGAAATTCGAGGCCCAAGTTCGAGTATCAGAGCTCATACAGTAACCACTAGGCCACAGCTCTTATGTTAGCAGTGTTTTACTGTTGGTTTGTTGCAGTTTTGTGTTCTGCAGTATTTATTTACAAGAGTATGTTTACTAAAGTTCCCGAAGGGATCAGTAAAATCAAGGTCGTAAGAACATGGATCCAAAACGTGGCTTTAAATAGTAACGGATATACTCAAATAGATTTAAAAAAAAAAACTTTCAGAAATCACTCTTGAAGTCAGTTTAGTTGTTTGGTCATAAGTTTAATGATTAAGCCTTTGTTATGACTTCTGTGATGTGATTTACATTTGGCAGATGCTTTAATCCAAAGCAACTTGCCTAACATTCATGCATTCCCTGGGAATCGAACCCATGACCCTGTGTAGCTAGCACCATGTTCTTTTTGACTTATTTCATGTGGTTTTTCTCTGTCTCGTTCCTCACAGGTTACAGATTGCTCAGGAGGAGCACCGTTCAGTGGAGGTAGAGAAGGTGAACCTGGAGCAGAAGCTGAGGGATGAGATCAACGCTGCCAAACAGGAGGCGCAGAGGCTAAAGGAGCTCCGGGAGGGAACTGTGAACGAGCTGAGCCGACAGAAATACGCAGAGGAGGAGCTGGAGCAGGTAAAAATCCTCTAATAAATATGCAAGATGTTCAAGTGTGGTTAAATGTCACTGGTGTTAGTTGTCTAGATCTCACAATGTGCTGCCATATTTTGATTCAAATTGGGTTGGCATTCTTCATGAAATAATGGAAAGGAAGTGGGTGGAAATGGTTGCAAGATGATCTCAAACTTTATCAGTACAAGAAAATTATGTTGTTGATGCATTTGAGTATTTTCCCAGAGCAGTGTCCAGAGCTTGACTGAGTAATTACCGCAGTGCTGTTGCATAAGGGCAGTTTAACACTTTAGATTTGTAAGAAGAACCTTTGCAGAACCTGATCAGGGGCATATTCTTCGTACCTCGCTTAATACATCTGAGATGATTTGACAGATGCCAGATCTTCTAATCGTGATAACTGAACTCTGGCTAATTTGGTTCTTCAAACGAATTTGCAGATTGGATTAAAATATCTGGATTAAGCTGTCTAAGATTACTGCGTGTTCTCGTGTTCCATGAAAAGGGCAGATGTATCGATACACAAAACCACGATCAGCAATGCAGCGATTGGCTGGAGTCAAGACGGCAACGTGAGACACCTGGCGAAAAACTTGACGAATTTCTAGACATTTATAAGGAAACAGCCAAGCGAATAAATGACAGAAGAACGACATAAATGTTATAATAGATAAATGAAATGTGCACTATTTTTTTTTTTTACATGATTACCCAATTATTTAGGCTATATTCACAATTTCTAGTATTTGTACAGGCAATTTTTTATTTCAATGTTGTAATTAGCAACTAATTTACCTTTGAAGCATATTTGACAGCATTAATTAAAGTTTCTTAAGGGTCAAGATCAAGTTATCTGCATCTCCTGTGCTTCATCAAGCCACTCCCATAGTATCTGTCGCGGTACAAATGCACAAATGCATGTACGGCATAGACATCGTTACATCATGTGTGTAAGACTCCAATAAAAATTATTACGTAATTATTCCCTCACGAATGAATCTCTCAAAGAGTAAAACTGTCGGTGTCTATATTATGACACTACATGGTATTATAGTATTATTTGCAAATTTATTTTTAAATCATATTGTCCCTGGTTTACATTAGGGTACTCTTGTGGGAAAGTAGCAGTGGCTGGGACAGACTTTAAGCATCGCCTCCGCTTAAAAAGATGTAATCTAATCCTGTTTACATGAAATAAGCCTGCTCCCGAGCAGGTTTGAGCTTACGGACCTGTTGCTATGACAGCAAGTCCAGGATGAGCGTCGAAGAACCAAACAATCCAAGATCATGCCAAATCGGCATCAGTCAAATCCAGCTAAGTGAGTTAGCGACGTACAAAGAATATGCCCCAGATGATTGCATCAAGCTCCAATATGTCAATGACAGCAAAGTAATTCCTTTTGTGACCATATTTGTTTTCAGTTTGTTTATATAATGTGTACAAAATCCACAACTGGCACCTCTGGACTAAAATAGACCTGAATTGGATGGATTGTTTTTGTTTTTTGCATAGGCACCCCATGTTGGCCTATTAAAACCCAGGCGCTAAGTGGGTATTCTGGGTCAGAGGGCAGCACAAATCTCTGTGGGTTTGAAGCTCATTAACGCTGTTCCGTAAGAAAATGAGGCCTTTCGGCTCTCCGACCCCTCAGCCCACTTCCCAAGGCCTTTGTTGGATGAGATCTGTTTATTTAGCCACAGTAATGCAGTTGATTAATTGTGTTTATCTTGGTTAGGTTATGGTGTTAAGCTTATTTGTGGCTAAATAATTTGCATCTTGTTTGCGTCGTAACAAAATGTTTCAGGCAGTGCAATTTATGCTGTTTATTCTCATTAGCTTACCAAATGATTCATTCATGAGTCATGTAAATTAGCTAATTGTCATAATCACACATGCAAATTTGAGGTTGAAAGGTTAAATACTATCTTGCAATTTCAGTCTCTAAGCATTTGGGTTGTTATTTTGTAGCGTTTACAGATTTTGTAGGGTTCTATGTGAAATAAAATGTTAACTGAAATAATATAAAATATATATAAAAATGTATTTTATTTCAGCTATAGTTGCCAAAGTAAGCATGTTTCATTTTTGTACTGAAGTACCTATAACTACAACTAAAACTGAAATACATAAATACTGTATAGGTATATTAAAAACTAATACAAATTTTATATATATATATAAATTAAAACTATATTAATATATCAATGATCCTAAAATAGCATTGCTATGTGGCCAGTATTATATGGCAAGGTCCGATTTTGTAATTGTATCTGTATTTTCATAAAAAAAGCACATTCTTTAATTAAAAAATGCTCTCATCCTTATAAGGTTTGCTTTAAAGCTGCTTTTTTTTTGCTTTCTGAACTGTCTCTGGCTCCACCTGCAGGTGCGCATGGCCCTGAAGAAGGCTGAGAAGGAGCTGGAGTCTCGCAGCAGCTGGTCTCCTCCTGGAGCCCTGCAGAAATGGCTGCAGCTCACTCATGAGGTGGAGGTGCAGTACTACAACATCAAGAAACAAAACGCAGAGAGACAGCTGCAGGTGGCCAAAGAGGGGGTGAGCAGCATCTGTCGCAGTCATTCTTTTAGCTTAGATGGAACAGTGGTAAAAAACATGACAGTACCAATTTGTTGTTGTAGTACAACCCTAGAAAGTGGTAACAAAGACTGTAAAATAGTCATTTTAAATGATTTCAGAGGATAGTGGAATGCAACTAATAGATAAGGTATATATTTTAATGTAAAAAAAAAAAAATTGTGTGTATTATAGAGTATAAATAATAATGGTAATAATATTATTATAGTTTTCTTTAATAATGTGACATGGTTTCTTAGGCAGAAAAGATTAAGAAGAAGAGAAATACTTTATTCGGGACGTTCCATGTGGCACACAGTTCTTCACTGGATGATGTCGATCACAAAATACTTGCAGCTAAGTAAGTCACACAAACTTTTCTCTTGGTGAATGCCTAATTTAAAAAAAAGAAATAATTGGAAGAATTGTTTCTTTCTCTCCAGGCAAGCTCTGGGTGAGGTAACAGCAGCTCTGAGAGAGAGACTCCATCGCTGGCAGCAGATTGAGATCTTAACAGGCTTCACGCTGGTAAATAACCCAGGCCTGCCCTCTCTGGCTTCCGCCCTCAACCTGGACCCCAGCTTCATGGGCGGCCGCAGCACACCCCAGCACTTCTTGTCCGACGACATGGATGACATGGACGAGGACATAGTGGCACCTGGAACCCTCCAATGTAAGGGCTTGCCGGACAGTGATAGGAATAAGCCACGGTCAGCTAAAGGGCCAGCAAAGACTTGACCTTTTGACCAAATCCAAAAATCGCTAGTTTTGAGCTATTTAGTTTGTCTATGAGAAAGATCTGTCCGAAACGGTTGTATGCACTGAGTGTGTTTGCACAATTCTTATTTACTCTTTCAGTTGGAGTGTTTTTCCTCTCATCTGCAGGTCTGTTTTACACAGAGGGGAGTACTTCAAGATCTTCACTACGCGTTGTTGTCATATGTTTTTGAAATAGCAGCTATGCACTCTATGTACAGATCTTTTTTTTTTTTCTTCCGTTTATTGTATTACATTTGATGGAGAGTTACGGAGTAGGCCAGAAGAAGCATGTGTGAGTTAATATTATTGGTCCAATGGAAGTCTGAGGTTGATTGTTGTACTTGTAATGCTCCATCTGAATTTGTGAAATAAGCTCAAAAAATAGTTGTCTTCCCAGGTGCAAAGCATGAAATAAAACTGGTGTTTATTGGGTAAAGTGTATTAAATTTGATATTTGCATTGCTGATCACTCTTTTCGTAGCTATCAAGAACTCAAAGTTCTAAAGACTAGTCGGCTCGAGGATTTACATCCTTTTAAAAATCTTTGCCAAAATAATAATAATTGAATTGTAGACATCTGTTCTGTAGCACGTATTAACAGTCGCTACCTACCCTTGCCCCTTACCCCCTCCAGATGCAGCGTTGCTAATGGGCCGTCGAGCAAGTGATCTCTGGTCTTTGAATTCGGATTGCCAGTCGTTTTGGAAGTATTCTGGTGGGCTATAAACTACCATGCCCTTTACCCTAATCACTCCTCTCACTTCCTCTTGTTTTCCTGAACCACTCTCTTAAAGCGGTATGCTGTCCCATTACCCTAGATACCGCAAAGGGAAACTGTCCAGAAACTCTCCCAGTCTACACCTCTCAATCTTGTTCTTGTCCACAGCTGTGAAATGGCTTACTTTAAAATAGCTGATCTTTTTCGATCATGAAGAAAATTTACATGATACTGTTTTATAATTTATGCAACTTAATTAGTCAATATAAAATAAAAACTAGACCGTTTTTACTTCCTTAATGCATATTCCAGGTATTATCATGAATAATTCATTAGTAAGCATTATTTAGAAGTATAAAAATAATCTTTGTAATATTTCATCAAAATGTAGTAACCGTTTCTTATAAGACTACTTCAAGCCCTTTTACTTTTCATAATCCAAACAAATCCTGATGAATAAAACAATGTCCTACGATGCATTTTCTCATGAACAGCATTTCATGTTGACTTTAATTATCAAAAAACATATACTTATGTACTAAAGAGTATATTATGTTATTGGATAGTTTTTTTTTTTTGTGTGTGTGCAGAGTTTAATAAAAGCCTCAGGGTAGCTAATACGGAAACATTTGAATCTTACAGTAACATTAGGCATTTATGGCCTAAAGCAATTTCAACTGAAACAGGAAATGCGATATGAAGAAATGCATGATTGGTTGGTTAGGGTCCAAGCTTGTCCACAACTTCCCTTTTGTGCCTATTACTGAGAAAAGCCATTGAGCCTGTACACACCTGTACATTTTTCCTTCTTAGCACCCACCTGAGTCACAAAGTTTCTTGCTTCACCTTCTCCAGCCTGCCACCCGTCACCCGTTATTTCAATGTCTGCATGCTCTGAATCATTTCTCTGAGTGACCCTATTGTTATGTGCCCCCACAGCTCCCAGTATGATGTCACTCCGGCAACGCCACATTGACCCGCAGCTGGCCCTGGGTTCGCAGAGGTTGGTAGAGAGTTGTCTTGCACTTTGTGGGCAGGAAGGGGAGGGTAGCTCATACTCGCCCAGATCTAGGACGGCGCTACGCCAGTCGCACAGCCACTCTTACGGGCAGTTCGACTCTCTGGGACTGCCTCCGCTTTCCTCAGCTATGTCTCATCCCTCTATCTACTCCGCCGCCTCATCCCATGGTCCCCACTCCTCTTCCGTCACCACTGCCCCTCATGCATCCCACTATCACTCTTCATATTTCCAGCCCATGGACACCATCCCAGACCTTCCCTATGATGCCAGCCCAGACCGCCCCCACCGTTGCGGTAGCTATGGGTATCGCTTCATTCTGTTGTGCTTGTGTTGTGCTTCTCACCTGGCATGATCTTGGGACTTTGTCCAAAACACTTAACAGGACTCTTTTACCTCACACTTTGTGGAGAATATCTACTCGTGGGGTTTGTTGCTGTAATTGGCTGTACTCACTACAGTTCATGACTCTGCATCTTACAACTTGGCCGTTATTTCCTGTGGTATTCTACGTGGTTGCTTAATCTGTTCTTACACAATTTGCCTCTTATTTTAAACTATTCTCACACATGCATGCCCGGGTCTCTTTACTTCCAGTCCTTGAAGGCCGGTGTCCTGCAGACTTTAGTTCCAACCCTAATTAAACACAATGGTCTGTGAATTGGAAGTAAATCTGAACACTATGATAAGCTTGTGTTTGGTTTGGGTTGGAACTTAAGTATGCAAGACACCGGTCCTTTAGGATTGGAGTTGGTTTAGCTCAGGGGTGCCCAATCCTCATGCTGGAGATCTACCTTCTGGCAAAGTTCAGCTCCAACCCTGATCTCAAACACCTGAACCAGCTAACTGAGATCTTCAGGAGCACTTGATAATTACAGACAGGTGTGTTGAGCAGGGCTGGAGCTGAACTCTGCAGGTAGGTAGATCTCCAGGAACAGGATTGGGCACTGCTGGTTTAGCTCCAACGTGCCACAACACACCTGCCTGGATCTTTCTAGTAATCCTGAAGACCTTGATTAGCTGGTTGAGGGTTGCTTAATTGGGGTTGGTGCTAAACTCTGCAGTACAGTGGCACTCCAGGAGCAGAATTGGACACCCTTGTTGTTTTCCAATCCTGTTCCTAGAGGACCACCTTCCTGCAGAGTTTAGTCCCAACCTGCACTAACACATCTCGTTGGTTCAGGTGTGTCAAATTAGAGTTGGAGCTAAACTCTGGACACCCCTGCTCTATGTATAGCTTTCACTTCTTTAGCTCTGGGTGCTTGAGTCTTGGCATGTTGTGCTTCAGTTTGGACAACTTTTGAGCTTGAAAATGTTTAAGGTTGTACAACTCACTGATGAATTCAAGTAGCAGTAAATGCAGTGTTACCTCACATATAACCAGCAAGTTGTCTTGGTTATTTAGGACTGGTCTGATCTCACATTTCTCAATGCTAATCTCATCGTTTCCTTCACAGGGACTTGAATCGCTCCGACTCCGATTCCTCATTGTGTATATCCCAGACCGGCGAACAGCTACGCTTGTCCTACAGTTCCAAAAGCTTCCCTGTAAAGCCCACTTCACTCCTGCATGGCCCCCACTCGCGTTCTGAAGAAGGAGCCCACTCTCACACCCATAATGGAGGCAACAGGGTTCATGATGGGGGCGCATCTCCCGACGGAATTTCCGATAGTCCCATATTAATGAAGAAGGTGTATGGCATTGAGAAATCTGCCAGTATGAGTGAGATCCTTGTCTCTCAGGCAGTGATGTCTATGTCAGAATCCTCACGCTCCTTAAGCCCAAACTCCACTGAACCCGACACGCCATCCCCCACTGGAGTGGCTGGAAACCGCATACCCCAGACCTCCTCGAAAAAGAGCCCCCCAGAGGAGGACAGCGGCTCTACAGGTGAAGACACTGACTCTGTTGCCAGTCGCAAGAAACATACCTTCAAGATCTTCAAAAAACAGAAGAAATAAGACAACTGTTTAATTTTTCCCTTACATTTCTTTTTTTCTGTCTTATTGTTGATATAAATGTTTTGATTTTATTTCCCCCCCTTCTGGTGAGAAGTTACGGCACAACCAAACACCTTTCCAAGGTCTTTATAGTAATGTTTGCTTTTTCAGAGGATCACTTAGGAACAAGCATGAATTTGGGGGTGGGTGGGAATGAAAAAACCACTGGAAATGGGTTGGACTATTTTTTTTGGGAATGTAACTATTTATTCAGCAGGAGACAGGTGCCAGACTTTCAAAGGAATCTTCCCTCTAATGGAATTTTCTTTCCTTGTATAATCCTTATCAGTTTGCATGTCTTCGCCTTTGTTTGATTGAACTTTGAATGCTCCTAGATGTTTGCTTGGTTCTTGTTCTCCTTTGCTTACAACGCAAAATAGCCTGGTTCTTTTGTTTTAATCAGCACACTCTCCTTTGTCTTTCGACTTAAAATGAATTGTCAGCTGAATGTCTAACGGTACTCTTTGGTCAGTGTTTGTCGATGGTCAGAGAAACTGTAAAAGGGCTGAACTAGTGTGAAACTCCCCTCAAATATTTTGCACTATTTCTAAATGTTAATTTGTCGGTTTTGTAAAGAAAATTCAGAATATGCTGGAATACGCACTAAAAGTTTACACAAATCAAGACACTGAACGCATCTCCAAGGCTTCAGGGATTTCTGGGATGTAGAATAATTAAGTGATTAGAATTTCTGATCTTTGTAGATCATTCCAAATCATTTAGCGAATACAAGGTGGCTTATGAATGTGTTTGAGCTTTTACAATTAACCTTGCCCTTGTCTTCTGTTTCTGATGACATCCAAGATCCCAAGAGAACACAAGGTGAATGCACACCTCACTTATTCAAAGTATTCAAAGTGCCAAACTAAAGTCACTGTCAAGGAAATTTATACACTTCCCAAAGGTCAGATTTCAGTTTTCTTAGTCAGAGCTTAAATAGGCTTGCAATAAGGTGCATATTATCCGAATTGTGGTGGGATGGTGGGAGTTACTACTTCTGACATGTTTGAGAGAGAGCTTGGATATATTTTGTTCCTGTTGATAAAGAATCTTTGTATAGGTCATAAAATTCCTCCGAATCTTTGATTTCGGGTGCTCTTTTATAACATTTTAAAGCAGGCTGGACCACACGCAGTTGCTGTTATAATGGAGGACTTGCCTTCAAGTAGTGAGATGTTCGGGAAGACAGGATTTTACCACTGTGCATTTTCAGGGGAAGTGGAGAGACCACTCTCTGTTCTTCTTGTGGTTTACATGATGTTCACCAAGATAAACATTGTTTTTATCACAGTGAAAATTACAAGCGCACTTTCTGAAAAGAGAGGGGTTTAGGAATAAAAATACTTGGTGAGGGATGTCACTATGCATTTTATTAGTTTTTACCCACATGCTTTTAAGGTCCAGTGTATCCACTAACCTGGAGGCAAACCAAAGCAGTGCTGCACAAAACATCACCTGTTTCTTCTTTGGCGTTTCTTTTGTGAAAGATGGTACAAGACCACATTCAAATGTATATCAATCAGTCAGTCTTTAACAGGTATAAAACCATGCAGATGCATCTGTCTCCTCTGTGCCTCTTTTGCACGAAGAAGCTCTTTTGTCAGTATGTCAGTGCGCTCGCGTCAGTCCGGTCCAGTAAACTGCACTTCACTGTTTTGATGCATGTTCTCAACACCAGTTCTCAAACACGGAGAGGGAAGAGACGGGAGCTGTTTTAGACTTTGTTCCCATTTAGATATTCCTGTTTACTTCTCCGATTGAGCTATTTATGCCTATACTGTACAGAGAGAGGTGGAGAAACAGTAAAAATGATACTTTTGCATCTTCTGTAATGTTCAAAACTGTAGTCTTCAAATTTTATGGCACTCCTGCATGTAAGCAATAAAAAGGTTTTAAAATGAGTGAGATCTCCATTATTTAATTCATTGTATTCTATCTCTGTCGAAACTTTGAATCATTTTCTTAATCCAGCCTTGTCTGAAAATTTACATGTAAAATTAGCTGTTGTCACGTGAAAATATGTACTTTATGCTTTTGTATAAACAGATGGACAAGAGTATTAAGTATTAAAAAAAAAAAAAAAAAAAAAAAAAAAATTCTCTTAAGCAAATACACATGGTCACCGTGATTTTGCCAAGACATGTTCCTGGATCAACATATTTTATTGATCCTGGAACAACATTCTTGTCCAAAAATGTATTCTTAACGGGTTAGTTCACCCAAAAATGAAAATGTCATTAATTACTCACCCTCATGCCGTTCCACACCCATAAGACCTTCGTTAATCTTCAGAACACAAATTAAGATATTTTTGTTGAAATCCGATGGCTCAGTGAGACCTTCATAGGGAGCAATGACACTTCCTCTCTCAAGATCTGTAAAGGTACTAAAAACATCTTTAAATCAGTTCATGTGAGTACAGTGGTTCTATATTAATATTATAAAGCGACGAGAATATTTTTGGAGCGCAAAAAAAAATAAAAAAAAAATAATGACTTCTATAGTGATGGTTGATTTCAAAACACTGCTTCAGGAAGCTTCGGAGCGTTATGAATCAACGTATCGAATCATGATTCAGATCGCATGTCAAACCGCTGAAATCACATGATTTACGGGTGTTACACACTTACGGGTGTGGAACAGCATGAGGGTGAGTAATTAATGACAGAATTTTCATTTTTGAGTGAACTAACCCTTTAACCCTATTCCTACCCCTAAACCTAATCCTACCCATAACTTATCCCTAAAATCAGAGGGGAAAGATAGGTGCTTCTACATCAGTGTTATTCACCTAACCCTGGTTGTAAGCCTAAACTTGACATAAAGGGTAAACTTGTCCCTTAAATCTGATTGGTTGATTGGAATGTTGTACTTGGTGAAATCACATTCACTTGTATACATCTCACTCAGAACAGAAATATCAAAAATATAACAAAGAAAAAAAATACTATAAAAAAAGATGCCACACGAGTCCTTTTTTTTTATATATATATACACGGCACAGTCAATCGTACATTATAAAAATGCATACATATACATCATATACAGACTTTAACCTTGCTGGAAGTAGAAATATCCAAATAATATTTCAAATCTTTACAAAAAAATAATAATAAATAGGAGCTTTTTAGACAATTTATACAAAAAAAAAAAAAAGCTAGAAAAATAGATTTATTAGAAAATAGGCTACTTTTTTTTAATTCTTGTCATTATAAAAGCCAAATAAAACATCCTTAAACAACAAATAAAAACTGTCTACGTGGACACAATCTTAACTCTTGTGCATCCTTATGGACATTTTTGTCCATTTCAGTTTTGTTTTTTGTTATAAGTGTGCCTTTGTTAATGCCAGCTACATGAATTTTGGCTCAGGTGTTTATTTTTATTGGAATTTTAATATTTTACCCTCATTTCCTTCAAAAAAATAAATTTTACTCTCCATACAAAAAATACTCACACTCAGGACCTTAAGGACAAAAATGTCCACATTGAAACCCATTAAAACTGCAATTTTTTAACCCAGGGCCATTTCACTATAAAATGATACAATATTTGCAAATAGGCATTCATTCTATTGGCAAGGCTTCAAATTGTACATTTTTGCCATTTTTTACTAGATTGTGTCATATTTTCAAATTTGGCATATAAAAGAAATACTTGCTTTATTTGTGTTTTCTGCTTATGCATATTATAGTCTATTATAGAGTCAATTTGAAAAATAATGCAGCTGTAATTGTGTAGGTATGTTGGTAAGGATGTCAGAGTGTAGTTTGCATGTGTTTACTGAAAATTTTATGTGTGTAATTAGTTAGAATTAATTAGAAATTATATTGTACTGGCAATCAAAAATCCCACTCCATGTATGAGTCACACCCTTGGCAGGGTCATAGGGCCATGTGAAAACTATGAAAAAGGTCAAAGAAGGTTAATGAGCTTTGAGGTTTTTCTTTTTCACCCAAACATGCATCTTAACCCTTGATTGCACTTTTTCACTTGTTATTGTTTTTGTACGGAGATAAAAGGTACACTTGAATTTGAAGTAGAAGTTCAGAAGCCCCTAAACACATTGTTTTAGTTTTCACCACAAAAAAATGTTGATTGTTTAGTCTGGCAGATTTTATACAAAGTTTGAGTTCACACAGGTGTTCTCACAGCCAAACCTTTAAATATGTGGTGCTTGAGGGGTTGATCATTTCATTGTTTGCAAGATGAAGAGACGTTACTCAGCAGAGGAAGCTCTGAAGCTAGTGTTGCCCACTGACAGTGAGCACACAGGTGCATTAGAATCTGAGGATGTAAAGAAACCGATTTGTGAAGTGTTAAAATTCTGAAAATGAATGAATGTTTGGTAATTATGAATAGAAGAGATGCTGATAAAAAAAACAGTCAGTGAAAGTGGAAAAAAAATATTAATATATAATATTTCTATAGTTTTTTAAAAAATCTGACACTACATAAAAAATATAAATGCCTCAAAATTAATGTTGTTGTTCTTCATTGACACACCCAAGAATCTAATAAGCAAAGAAAAAAAAATCTGCTTAGCATTTAGTTTATGAAAATAAACTACTATTTTTAATTTTTTCATAAAAAAAAAAAAAAACACCCATGGCATTATGTAAACAAACCAGCATTTAAAGGGTTACAGTTCTTAAAATGAATGAATGTTTGGTATCTATATGGATAGAACAGATGCTGGTTAAAAAATTGACATCAGTGAAAGTGGAAAAAAATATTAATAAATCATATTTTTATGACAGTTTTTGGACATGGACATTTTTGTCCATTTTGCACCTATGTGTAACTTTTTTTTGATGCACAAGGGTTAAAAAAGGTGGAAGACGGTCTCTAGTACTCCAATTTTTCTGAATTGTAAACAATTCAGTAAATTCCACTTCCTGTTATTCTAATTCAACTTCCTGTAGGGTGTGGACAATTTATTTAAAATAACTGCGGAGCTAATTCTGAAATTTGCAACATTCATGAGCATGTCTGCATAGGGAACCGTCAAATCATCATATTCACACATACAGAAAAGCACTTGTACATCCCAATGCGAATTACAGGCAGGCCATGATCAGATACAGCACTTTTCATGAGAAGAATTATTCATGAATCATGAGTAAGCAAGATTTACATTAGAGGGTGGAAATGACCGTTCTGTTTGCTTAAACTTACACCTGCAGCTCAAACAGGATGTTATCCCGGGCCTGTTTGCGTGCTCTGGTACCTGCTTCGGCATTTGATCACATGAAATCCTGCAGTGTAACAGTCATTGACGCGGATATGACAACCGCAGCCAAATAACGCAACAATATGAGTCTGTGTTTTCATTTTAATTAGATAGTTGTTTCGTTTAATCCACATCTTCTCGTAGTTGATGGTTTTTGAAGACGAATGAATGGGAGATTTGAATTTTTGTTTACATGTCATTGTTTCTGTAAGTACACTACTATTCATATGCAAATTAGAGGTCTATAGTTTGCATCCTTAATTAAATGTCTTTTGTTTATTTGTTTATAATCAGATGCTTTTAACTGGCTGTCTGAGCCGATCCAGCACAGGTAATGTGGCTTTCCTCGACGCACCTGACGCGCCAGTCTCCAATTGTCCTTTACGCGTTGAGTACACCTGTTATGAGTCGTCCGAAGTACACGTTCAGGTTCTGGTTTCTTTTGATACTGGATCTACCTCAGCTGTTTTTCACAAATACTGGACCTGCGAGCCCGGACGTGTCAGAACCCGAGTGGTGATCGTGAGTTTTCCTGACTGGCTTGTGTACCGACCCGATTGGATAATACGCAGTTCTGACTGGGTTCTCAGCTGTTTATTGCGTGGCTGGATCGGCCCTGATGAATCCATCGGACCGGGCAGGTTTTCTCGAGCCAGTGTCACGGTTCCCCTCGATATTCACTCACCACTGAGTCGACC
Source organism: Megalobrama amblycephala (assembly GCF_018812025.1). Lineage (NCBI taxonomy): Eukaryota > Metazoa > Chordata > Actinopteri > Cypriniformes > Xenocyprididae > Megalobrama > Megalobrama amblycephala. The sequence continues at coordinate 18,796,595 of NC_063059.1, forward strand.
CTTCAAACAACACCTGCTTTGTGCCAACTGGGACACAGATCTGCTCTGGAGAGTCAGGAGAGATGGCATGCAACAGTGCGCAGAAGAAAATGGTATTATTATATTATAGTATGATATTATATTATACACTTAAGCAACACAAAATACATCAATGGCACAATAATTTCCCTTTTTAGTATTTTTATTTGCAAGTTTAACCATTAAAAGTGCATGTAAATGTATCTTTATCTCTTTTCTTTACCCTTAAGAGGTGACATCTTTTCTTTCCACATTGTATGCCTCTACTGGTGAACGTTATGGTATCATTAAAACCCTCGAGCCATTCAGAAATGAAGTTTTGGAAGGGCTGAGAATCAAATCCATCTATTACCCCTGGTGAGAGCTTCTACTTATTTGGCAACCAGGCTTAAGTTTACTAATTTAATTCACAGAATAACTGAGTTATTGATGATTCTGACTCTTTAGGTGTGCTGTTTCTTTCTGGGTTTTGTTGACAAAACCTTGCCGTAACCGTTTATGTGGACTGCTGCACCACATTGATGTGAAAAATAATTATGCCACCCCTACCTTGTTCCTCACTGACATTGGTAAGACTGTAACAATCTCAGACCATTCTCACTCATTTCTGATTTTGATCAGTTACCTTATTTATTTTTGTCTGATTCGTTCAGGTAAGATTCACATCCAGGTGCATGGAGAAGCCGGGCACTCATCAGCGTTTCTTTCATCGTTTAAGGTTCCTCTTCATCAGTGGTGTCGCATCAACCTGGAGATTCTGGGACGAATGGTGAGATCGTGACTGGATGCATACATTTGTGATGATCACATAGTACTGAATGATCTTGGTGGCACAAAAGGGGCAGGTTTGGTTCTTTAAATTGGGGAGATTTGAAAATTAGTTTATCGTAAATATACCTTGGTCAGCAAATGAATAAAAATGCAGCAAATGAATAAAAATGCATACACAACCACAACCACCTGAAAAATAAAAATGAAATATCTTATTCTTATATCTTATCTTATGTATCTGAGGGGGAAAAAAATCATGTGTATATATATATATATATATATATATATATATATATATATATATATATATATATATATATATATATATATATATATCAGTGCAGTCCAAAAGTTTGGAACCACTAAGATTTTTAATGTTTTTAAAAGAAGTTTCGTCTGCTCACCAAGGCTACATTTATTTAATTAAAAATACAGTAAAAAACAGTAATATTGTGAAATATTATTACAATTTAAAATAACTGTTTTCTATTTGAATATATTTCACAAAGTAATTTATTCCTGTGATGGCAAAGCTGAATTTTCAGCATCATTACTCCAGTCTTCAGTGTCACATGATCCTTCAGAAATCATTCTAATATGCTGATCTGAAACATTTAATGTGTACAATTGTACAAAATATTTGTGTACAAATATTGTGTACAATATTTTTTTTTCAGGATTATTTGATGAATAGAAAGTTCAAAAGAACAGTGTTTATCTGAAATCTAATCTTTTGTAACATTATAAATGTCTTTACTGCCACTTTTGATTGATTTAATGCATCCTTGCTGAATAAAAGTATTCATTTCTTTAATTTCTTTTCAAAAAAATAAAAATAAAAATTCTTACTGACCCCAAACTTTTGAACGGTAGTGTATAATGCTACAGAAGCTTTGTATTTCAGATAAATGCTGTTCTTTTGAACTTTCTATTCATCAAGGAATCCTGAAAAAAAAACTGTTTTCAACATTGAAAATAATCATAAATGTTTATTGAGCAGCAAATCAGCATATTAGAATGATTTCTGAAGGATCATGTGACACTGAAGACTGGAGTAACGATGCTGAAAATTCAGCTTTGCATCACAGGAATAAATTACTTTGTCAAATATATTTAAATAGTACACAGTTATTTTAAATTGTAATAATATTTCACAATATTACTGTTTTTTACTGTATTTTTAATTAAATAAATGTAGCCTTGGTGAGCAGACGAAACTTATTTTAAAAACATTAAAAATCTTAGTGGTTCCAAACTTTTGGACTGTATATATATATATATATATAACTTTTTTTTACTTATTTTATTATATATAATGGTCAATTACAACATTTGTGCACCTTCCTACTGTAGTTTGGCTCACTACTGTAGTGCAAACTGCTTCTGTTCTTTCATATTTAAAATATATATTCTTATATTTTCCTCACCTGTAGGCAAAAGTTTCTATTGCATGTACTGACGGACAGCAGACAATTTGTTATGAAAGCTGATGAGCACATGTAAGAATCTTCATTTAAAGCAGTAATATTTAAGTTTCACAGTAGTTGCTATAAAAATACCTGGTGTTTTGTGCAGATTTGGCATAAACGTCATGTTGGATGACACGCATGGCTATTTTGTGCTTGGTGGAGGTAAATTCATACAGGGGATTGAAGGATATTATGGACCGACTGCATTCTATCGCACACAGGGGCTCCCAGCTGACCCGGTAAAATATGATAATTTTTATATCACTTAAAGATTATTTTAACCAACGTGACTTATGGCATATACAGTTTTAACAGTTGTTGCATTCCCTTGAAATTGAGCCCAGGATTTTGGCGTTGCTTTAGTGTCATGCTGATTCCCTGGATTAAGCATAGTAATGTTTTATATATCTTCACAGGATGAGATTCACCTTCCTCATGTATTATCAAAGGTGAATATAACTGGATGGTTCCAGTCTTGTCAAAATTTCAAATCCGAGCTTTTCCTGTCTGTGCCAAGTCACTCTCTCACTTTAAAGAGACTATCAGGTAAGTACCACAGATGTCCACTAGCTAGTGCTAGAGTTAAAATATGTATTTTTGTCATTATCTACAGTTATGTATGTATTTATGTATGTTCACATCCAGACAGCTGTTTGGACACATACACAGAGCTGCTGCTGCTGAATCACAGTACAGTGAACTCAACAGAGCAATGTATGTTCTTTGAATCGCAGACGAATCCTTACAGACGCCAAGTTGCACAGTTGACCAAACTACTGTCACAGAAATATGGTAAGATTATATATGTTATTTATTATACAAGTCTTATACATCGATCAGGTTTAACATTACGACCACTGACAGGTGAAGTAAATGAACACTGATTATCTCTTCATCACGGCACCTGCTTAGTGGGTGGGATAAATTAGGCAGCAAGTGAACATTTTGTCCTCAAAGCTTGATGTGTTAGAAGCAGGAAAAATGGGCAAGCATAAGGATTTGAGTGAGTTTAACAAGGGCCAAATTGTGAATGGCTAGACGACTGTGGTCAGAGCATCTCCAAACTGCAGCTCTTGTGGGGTGTTCCCAGTCTGCAGTGGTCAGTATCTATCAAAAGTGGTCCAAGGAAGGAATAGTGGTGAACCGGCGACAGGGTCATGGGCGGCCAAGGCTCATTGATGCACGTGGGGAGCGAAGGCTGGCCCGTGTGGTCCGATCCAACAGATGAGCTCCTGTAACTCAAATTGCTCAAGAAGTTAATGCTGGTTCTGATAGAAAGGTGTCAGAATACACAGTGAATCTCAGTTTGTTGCGTATTGGGCTGCATAGCTGCAGACCAGTCAGGGTGCCCATGCTGACCCCTGTCCACCGCCGAAAGTGCCAACAGTGGGCACGTGAGCATCAGAACTGGACCACGGAGCAATGGAAGAAGGTGGCCTCGTCTGATGAATCACATTTTCTTTTACATTACATGGATGGTCGGGTGTTTGTGCGTCGCTTGGCACCAGGATGCACTATGAGAAGAAAGCAAGCCGACGGAGGCACTGTGATGCTTTGGGCAATGTTCTGCTGGGGAACTTTGGGTCCTGCCATCCATATGGATGTTACATGTACTTTGACACGTACCACCTACCTTAGCATTGTTGCAGACCATGTACACTCTTTCATGGAAACGGTATTCCCTGGTGGCTATAGTCCTCTTTCAGCAGGATAATGCACCCTACCACAAAGCAAAAATTGTTCAGGAATGGTTTGAGGAGCACAACAATGAGTTTGAGGTGTTGACTTGGCCTCCAAATTCCCCAGATCTCAATCCAATTGAGCATCTGTGGTATGTGCTGAACAAACAAGTCTGATCCATGGAGGCTCCACCTCGCAACTTACAGGAATTAAAGGGTCTGCTGCTAACATCTTGGTGCAGATACCACAGCACACCTTCAGGAGTCTAGTGGAGTCCATGCCTCGACGGGTCCAGGGCTGTCACCTGAAGGACATCGCTAGACCCTTGCTAGACCCCCTTCAGTTTGTTTATCAGGCAAACAGGTCTGTGGATGATGCAGTCAACATGGGATCACAATACATACTGGAACATCTGGAAAAACCAGGGACTTATGTGAGGATCCTGTTTGTGGACTTCAGCTTGGCCTTCAACACTATCATCCCAAACCTTTTCTTGCCCCAATTAACTCTGTGCCCTCCTCCTCCATCTGTCAGTGGATTACCAGCTTCTTGACAGACAGGCAGCATCCCTAGATTAGTGGTTCTCAAACCTGTCCTGGGTACCTCCCACCACTGCACAACACCTTTTTTTTTCATGTTTCCCTCATCTAACACACCTGATTCAAGTCATCAGCTAATTAGCAGAGGCTGCAATAGTTGAATTGGGTGTGTCTTATGATGGAGACATACAGTGGTGGGGGTCCCCAGGACAGGTTTGAGAACCACTGCCATAGAGAATGGGGAAAATTCACATCCAACACCTGCAAAATCTGCACTGGCGCTCCACACTCCGCATTTTCTCCCCACTGCTCTTTTCCTTCTACACAAATGATTGCACTTCCAAAGAATTCTCTGTTAAGCTCCACAGTCATTGGCCTTATCCAGGATTTTGATAACTGATGAGTCATATAGAAGAGAAGTTGAACAGCTGGCTGTCTGGTGCAGTCACATCAACCTGGAGCTAAACACACTCAAAATACACACTCAAATCCCCCCCCACACACACACACATTCTGTTTTTCATTCTGACGAATCTGCAATGCATTAGATCATGCATTACCGCTATCTACTCTTATGTCACGCATCTTGCTGCTTTACAGTTCACTCAGAAGAGATTGTCTGACGATTATGTAGGCTAAAGGACATTCAGGAGTGGGTTGATATTTCAGTGAATTTTACATAGACGGGCATGTTTCTTTGTACTTTTGTCCTTTTATTGTTTCCTCTATTGTAGGCGGGGTGAATGCTACAGCAGTGGGCAGGATGCTATATGCTCTAGTCCTCCGTAAGATCAGTACAGCTCACAGTGTGAAGGTTATAACCAGGATGATGCCTTTCCTGCTGCATTCTGGCTGCTTAGGAGACTATAGAGCACTACATCTGTCCTCTGTGCTCTACAGCAGTGGAATTGGAGTCGAGAGACAGCCGTACAAGGTGTGTGTTTTGGGGTTATGTAGTGATCAGGTCACTCCAGTATTAATCTTACATTTGTAATTGTAATGTGAACAATTAGCATTGCAGTATAATACAACAAAATGTGAATGAGAATTAGCCAATGGAACCTGATCTGTGGCACTGCAGGCTTGGCTGTTGTCCCTGTTGGCAGCTCAGAAGGACTGGAGATTGGCGCTCCTGCGTTTAGGGCACATGCACCATGTTGGTGACCTGGAGGTGACCCCTGACCGTGACCTTTCCTATGCTTATTACATTAATATTGCGAGACAAACCAGCATGGATCAGAAGAAACCCACCCCACAGCAAGTAAGGGACCTTTTTAGGGTAAGGGTAACACTGGGTAACACGTAATACTGCTGAGAGAATGTAATGAACGTAATGTTTCTCGGAATGCTATGGATTTGCGAGAGAACACAATACTTTTTTGAGTGAACACAATAGTTGTGTCCCAAAAAACGTACTATTCACTTAGACAATCTGTACTCAACCAGTCTCATATATATATATATATATATATATATATATATATATATATATATATATATATATATATATATATATATATATATATATATATATATAATGCAACACTTTTGTTTTTGCCCCCATTTTTCATGTGCTGAACTCAAAGATCTAAGACTTCTTCTATGTAAACAAAAGGCCTATTTATCTCAAATATTGTTTACAAATCTGTCTAAATCTGTGTTAGTGAGCACTTCTCCTTTGCCAAGATAATCCATCCACCTCACAGGTGTGGCATATCAAGATGCTGATTAGACAGCATGATTATTGCACAGGTGTGCCTTAGGCTGGCCACAATAAAAGGCCACTCTAAAATGTGCAGTTTTATCACACAGCACAATGCCACAGATGTCGCAAGTTTGAGTTGGCACGCTGACTGCAGGAATGTCCACCAGAGCTGTTGCTCGTGAATTGAATGTTCATTTCTTTACCATAAGCCGTCTTCAAAGGCATTTCAGAGAATTTGGCAGTACATCCAACCGGCCTCACAACCGCAGACCACGTGTAACCACACCAGCCCAGGACCTCCATATCCAGTATCTTCACCTCCAAGATCATCTGAGACCAGCCACCCGGACAGCTGCTGCAACAATCGGTTTGCATAACCAAAGAATTTCTGCACAATCTGTCAGAAACCGTCTCAGGGAAGTTCATCTGCATGCTCGTCGTCCTCATTGGGGTTTCGACCTGACTGCAGTCCGTCGTCGTAACCAACATGAGTGGGCAAATGCTCACATTCGATGGCATCTGGCACTTTGGAGAGGTGTTCTCTTCACGGATGAATCCCGGTTTTCTCTGTACAGGGCAGATGGCAGACAGCGTGTATGGCGTTGTGTGGGTGAGCGGTTTGCTGTTGTCAACGTAGTGGATCGAGTGGCCCATGGTGGCGTTGGGGTTATGGTATGGGCAGGCGTATGTTATGGACAATTAACACAGGTGCATTTTATTGATGGCATTTTGAATGCACAGAGATACCGTGACGAGATCCTGAGGCCCATTGTTGTGCCATTCATCCATGACCATCACTTCATGTTGCAGCATGATAATGCACGGCCCCATGTTGCAAGGATCTGTACACAATTCCTGGAAGCTGAAAACAACCCAGTTCTTGCATGACCAGCATACTCACCAGACATGTCACCCATTGAGCATGTTTGGGATGCTCTGGATCGGCGTATACGACAGTGTGTTCCCGTTCCTGCCAATATCCAGTAACTTCGCACAGCCATTGAAGAGGAGTGGACCAACATTCCACAAGCCACAACCAACAACCTGATCAACTCTATATGAAGGAGATGTGTTGCACTGCGTGAGGCAAATGGTGGTCACACCAGATACTGACTGGTTTTCGGACCCCCCAATACAGCACATTTTATAGTGGCCTTTTATTGTGGCCAGCCTAAGGCACACCTGTGCAATAATCACACTGTCTAATCAGCATCTTGATATGCCACACCTGTGAGGTGGATGGATTATCTCGGCAAAGGAGAAGTGCTCACTAACACAGATTTAGACAGATTTGTAAACAATATTTGAGATAAATAGGCCTTTTGTGTACATAGAAGAAGTCTTAGATCTTTGAGTTCAGCTCATGAAAAATGGGGGCAAAAACAAAAGTGTTTGTATATACATGTATATATTTTTCCTACACCATTTTCCCTTAAGGGCTCCATAAATTTTATCCAGTTTCATGGGGGATAAATTAAGTTGTATTAATACAATTCATTTTAACAGATAAAAATGAGGCTGTGAGACACAACAAATCGTTAAAAATGTCTTATCCAGTAGAAATTTGTAAAGACATCTTCTGTAATACCTATATAAGCTCATTATGAAATAAGATTAATATAAAAATCAGGTTACACTTTATAAAGTTTTTCCAAAAGTCCTTGCATGTTTACAATAAGTCCAGTAGTAGTCAGTATGCTCCTTTACACTGTGCAAGGCAATTTCAATGGCTTTCTAAATAACATTTAATCTTCTCTCTAGACGTTTGTTGAGTTAATACGTTTAAATGATGAAGAGACCCTGAGGGCCCAAACCAATGAAAACGATGATCTATTTCACTGGCTAAAGCTGCAGGCACGAAGTGGAGTGGCTGAAGCTGAGGTACTACAATTCACATCCAACAAACAATAAAATGCACAGAATCTTAGTCTTCTATTTTGACGCTTTTCCTCTGTACTGTGAGCATATTTGGACATGAAAATAACAATACTCGCTCTTACAGTCTTTAAAGTTGAATTCCTTTGTTTGTCTTTGTTCAAATGTTTGAGGTTTGTAAGATTTTTTTTATTTTTTGAAAAGCCTCTTATGCTCACCAAGGCTGCATTTATTTGACCAAAATCTACAGTAAGAACAGTAATGTTAGAATTTAAAATAACACATTTTTTATTTGAATATATTTTAAAATGTAATTTAATCCTGTGTTAGCAAAGCAGAATTTTCAGCATCATTACTCCAGTCTTCAGTGTCACATGATTCTTCAGAAATCATGCTGATTTGATGCTCATGAAACACTTATTATTATTATCAGTTTAAAACAGTTGTGCTGCTTAACATTTTTGTTGAAAATGATTCTTTGATTTAATAGAAAGAACAACATGTATATAAAATATAAATCTTTTGTAACATTATAATTTCACTTTTAATGCATCCGTTATTCGTATTTCAAGTTAATACATCCTTGCTGGAAAAAAAAAAAAAAAAATTATTTATTTATTTATTCAGCAAGCAATGGGTCGTATGTTGTTCTGGGGTCAGCAAGGTGTGTCTCCAGACATCCAGACAGCAGTGAAGCACTATGAAAGAGGAGCCATCAAACTCAATGACCCTGTGTCCATGTACGACTACGCCATTGTGCTCCTTACGGTCAGTGACCTTTATAGCTTTTCTATTTCCGATCTTGTATGCAAACCTGAATCATGAAGTATTTGTTCAGAATCTAATGTTTCAGAATGTGATGGTTCATAAAGAATATCTGATTTGGCCAGCAGAGGGCAGTCTTGCAAAGCATTTGAAGTCAATACTGCTGAAGAGAAAGCTAAATCAAGCGTTACTAAATATCATTAATTTCTTGTATTAACAGGGTCAAGGAGTTCCAAAAGATGTTCAGAAAGGCGTTACATTCCTGAAGAAAGCAATAGAGCAGGTATTTGTTGCTGGTGTCATATATTTGTTTAGACTGGGGCCAGTTGCATAAACTTAGCCACTATGTTGAAGGATTAGTTCACTTTAAAATGAAAATTAGCCCAAGCTTTACTCACCCTCAAGCCATCCTAAATGTGTTAGACTTTCTTCTTTCTGATTGAACACAATCAGAGTTATATTAATAAATATCCTGATGCATCTGAGCTTTATAATGGCAGTGAATGAATCTCAAGAAAGTACATCCATCCATTATAAACACTCCACACGGCTCCGGGGGGTTAATAAAGGCCTTCTTGAAGCGAAGCGATGCGTTTGTGTAAGAAAAATTTACATATTTAACCAGTTATAAAGTAAAATATCTAGCTTCTGCCAGACTACCTTCCATATTCCACTTATGTAGAAAACATAACGCCTCTCGCAGTTCAAAACACTTAAAGGGATAGTTCACCCAAAAATGAAAATTTGATGTTTATCTGCTTACCCCCAGGGCATCCAAGATGTAGGTGACTTTGTTTCTTCAGTAAAACACAAATGATGATTTTTAACTCCAACCGCTGCCGTCTGTCAGTGGTATAATGCAAGTCAGCGGGAACTTGGACTATAAGAGTAAATAAAACACGACAGACAAATCCAAATGAAACCCTGCGGCTCGTGACGGCACGTTGATGTCCTTAGACACGAAACGATCGGTTTGTACGAGAAACCGAAGAGTATTTATATCATTTTTTTACCTCTAATGCACCACTATGTCCAACTGCATTCATCACTCGATTCGTAAGGTCTGATCGCGCTCTGACAATGGCAGTGATGTCTAGCACTCATTGAAGTATATGCGCGAGACATCACTGCCATTGTCAGAGCGCGATCAGACCTCACGAATCGAGTGATGAATGCAGTTGGACATAGTGGTGCATTAGAGGTAAAAAATGATATAAATACTGTTTCTCGTACAAACCGATCGTTTCGTGTCTTAAGACATCAATATGTTGTCACGAGCCGCAGGGTTTAATTTGGACTTGTCTGTCGTGTTTTATTTACTCTTATAGTCCAAGTTCCCGCTGACTTGCATTATACCACTGACAGACGGCAGCGGTTGGAGTTAAAAATCATCATTTGTGTTTTACTGAAGAAACAAAGACACCTACATCTTTGATGCGCTGGGGGTAAGCAGATAAACATCAAATTTTCATTTTTGGGTGAACTATCCCTTTAAGCTTCGTCCTACGCCTTTTGTATCCGCAACGTCAGTTATGCTTTCTTCCTAACTTGATTATGGAAGGTGGTTTAGCAGAAGCTATTTTACTTGTTAAATATGGATATTTTTCTTCAGTAGGCCTTTATCATCCTCCCAGAGCTGTGTGGAGTATGTTTTGCTTTAGATGGAAGCTCTTTCTTCAGCTTAATACTCGTTTCCCATTCACTGCCATTATAAAGCTTGCATGCGTCAGGATAATAAACTCCGATTGTGTTCATCAGAAAGAAGAAAGTTAAATGTGTTATTATAATTAAAATAGGAAAATTAAAATGACTATCATTAAAGGATTAGTACTTTCATAATATAATTTACTCACCCCATGATTATGACGGATTTTTAACGACCCTGTCCGACGGACAATGTTAAAGTCTAACGCAACCTCTGATAGATATATATATATATATATATATATATATATATATATATATATATAAACCCGTATATATATATATATATATATATATATATATATATATATATATATTCCCATATAGTTCATTAGCAGCAGAGCACTGTCATATGGCCCAAGTGAACGCACAGGCGAGTACCAGTATTTTGGCTTTAAAAAAATAAACATAGTTTGATTAGTTGATGCACACTGTGTATGTTACTTAATGTAATGGATGCTTAGTTTTTTTTTTTTTTACTGACATATTGACTGTGTCTCACTCAATAGACAACCTGTAAGTGATTTTACATCCCGCAGGGGTCTGTTCCTGCTCTCACAGCTCTGATATATTTCTCATGGCTGGTACTTAAGACGCGCTGAGCAGTATGCGCCGGCGCCTCCAGAAGGATTACGAGAAGGCGGTACATCTGTGGGAAGAAGCTGATGCCAAAGGTCATCCCGATGCTGCCATGAATTTGGGAGTTTTCCATTCCCAGGGTCTTTATCCTGGAGAACCTGCCGACCAGGTAAATAATCACACGCCGATGTGCTTTTAAACCTATTATATTAATCAAATAAAGACTTTTTGTTTTTTTGTTTTTCTTTAATTATAATTTTGCTTTTTCATCAGTTTAAGGCATATAAGTACTACTTAAAGTCAGCCCAGAGAGGACTCTTAAACGGTGGCATTGAATTGGCAGATATTTGGATTCATGGGTTACCCGGCCAAGTTGCTCGACGCCCAGCGGACGCTGTTCTGTATGTGACTCAAAATAATATTTTATATCATTATTATTGTAGATATAGACCCAAGCTTTGTCAACCCTTCATGCAACTTAATAAAATTAGCTGAGTGTGCACGTGTTCACTCGATGTGAATGGGCATGATTCCTCTGCTACCCATAATCCCCTAGTGGTTAAAGACATTCATTATTTCTTATGTATCACTAAACTCTTTCTAGTTGACATTTTGCTTTCAAATTGAACTCTGTTTGCGTCATTGAATCATTATTTCCTGTCGATCAATATAAAGTTGCTTTGAAACAATCTGTATTGTATAAAGCGCTGTAAAAATAAAGGTGACTTGATAGGATTTTTTCCTCCTTTCTCTTTGGACTTTAGTTGGGTTAAATGGGCATCTGAACAGAATGGATATCTGGGAACAGTCTTGAGGAACGGGCTGAATGCCTATTTCAAAGGAGACTGGTAAACCTTTTTGTTTGAGTGCAGATATTAATGTATAATTATCATAATATTAAATTACAATATGAGTATGCTTTTAGATTTCATTTACATTTGAAAAGGATGTTGCAGAGGCTACTTTCTATTGTTTACTTCTCTGTCTCTCTCTCTCTCTCTTGTATTGTTGCAGGATCATGTCTTTGATTTATTATCTCAGTGCGGCAGAGAGTGGATTTGAGGCTGCTCAGTTTAATGTGGCGTACCTTTGTGAACTCAACTCAGTGAGTCTGTTCTAAACACTTGCTTTAGATGCAGATGAACATATTCACTCGATTGGCTTTGATAGATGTTTTAAATCTTTTATAGGGCTCTTTGGATCCAGCACTGGTGACTCACTGCATGTTAAGATATTATAATATGTCAGTACAGGCTCAAGTTCCAGATCCTTATGGTAATTATAACAAATACATTTCTTCATTTTTATATATATATATATATATATGTATATGTATATGTATATGTATGTGTATGTATGTATGTGTATTATAAACCATACCAAATTTTTTATTTATTTTTTATTTATTTTTTTAAAATACATATTTTTTTTTATGTAATGAAAAAGTAATTATATAGAGTCTGATCCTTTATATCAAGGCCATAACCATATATTGGGGCAGGGGGTCTTTTTAAGTAAAGAAATTAAATAATTAAAGGATTAAAAGGGATTTAATGAATAAAGAAACAGTATTAAGAATGGTAAAATAACTTCTAGGTCTAATTGTAGCCTTGTTGTGAAGTAATCTGTTTAAATAATATTTTATTTAAAGATATGCATACATTCACTCTTATTTGTATGTGTAATATATCAAAAACACAAAACGTTTCTTGTCTCATCACTTTCAGTTATGAATGACATGGATACTGTAAATGTTGACATTTTTTAATGTACTTTCGCCATTTTGCATATGCTGAGTAGTTTGCATCACTGTATATTACTGTGGGTCGTTGAAAATATCATAAACAAACATTTGTCAAGTATTAAATGTTTAGCTACTTGTATCTTATCACGCACTTTCACTGAAAAAAAAAAAACAAACTAAAGTGTTGCATTGGAATTCGCACTTTTCTTCAACTGTCTTCGGTGAACAGGAAGTCCCGCCTTCTTTTATCTGATTGGCTGTCTCAATAATTTTGACATTGACAAGCACTGTTAGACCACTGAGTTCGACCAGCCTTAAAGGGATAGTTCACCCAAAAATTAAAATTTTGTCATCATTTACTCACCCTCAAGTAGTTCTAAACCTGTATGAATTTCTTTGTTCTGCTGAACTCAGAGGAAGATATTTGGAAGATTGTCAGTGACCAAGCAGATCTCATCCCCCCATTTACTTCCATAGGAGAAAAAATAAATACTGTGGTAGTCAATGTTTCTAAATATCTTCCTTGGAGTTCAGCAGAAGAAAGAAATTCATACAGGTTTGGAACTACTTGAGGGTGAATAAATGATGTCAGAATATTTATTTTTGTGTGAACTATACCTTTAAATGTAACTTTTTTTTAACTGTTTGTCATCCTTGTCCGTGTGGTTACGGCCCTGCTTTATATTAGATCTAAAAAGATTGACAACCCCTGCAGTATAATATAAAATGAATGTATTTTAGTGTGGGATTTCATGGCGCCAGTCATGTGTCTTTACAGTGAGCTGAGGACAGCTGAGGTTTGACTCAGTGTCCTGCGTCAGTGCGTCAGTACATGTGCTCTTTCTCATGCTCCCCGTAGCTTAAGCTTCAGTGTCTGCATGCGGTGATGGATGTTTGTTTCCCTCTCAGCTTTGATCAGAATGGGAGATCTGTTGTATGGTGAACAGGCTTTGGGCAGAAAAGAGGTTTCTGATGCTGCAGAGATGTACAAGCAAGCAGCTCTCAAAAACGAACCACAGGTACCAGTGTCAGTAAATGCTCTAACCTTGAATGATCAGGAAATGTAGTTATTTAATAATTTAATAATTTAATAATCTGAAGTCATTACTTTGGGGAAAAGATCAAGATCACTCACTCTATTGGTTGGTTTGTTTGTTTGTTTGTTTGTACTACCAAATGATGTTTGTTTGTTCTGACACAATTTTTATTGATTTCAAACTGCTTTATTTGTATTTCAAAAAGATTCATTAATTCAGAAATATTTTTATTCTAACAGAAATATTTATTTTTAGTCTAACAGAAATATTTGTTTTTATTCTAACAGAAATCTTTATTTTTATTATTTTAGTCTAACAGAAATATTTATTTTTAGTCTAACAGAAATATTTGTTTTTATTCTAACAGAAATATTTATTTTTATTATTTTAGTCTAACAGAAATATTTATTTTTAGTCTAACAGAAATATTTTTTTATTCTAACAGAAATATTTATTTTTATTATTTTAGTCTAACAGAAATATTTATTTTTAGTCTAACAAATATTTATTTTTATTCTTGTAGTCTAACAGAAATATTTATTTGTAGTCTAACAGAAACATTATTTTTATTATTTTAGTCTAACAGAATTATTTATTTTTATTATTTTAGTCTAACAGAATTATTTATTTTTATTATTTTAGTCTAACAGAAATATTTGTTTTTATTCTAACAGAAATATTTATTTTTAGTCTAACAGAAATATTTGTTTTTATTCTAACAGAAATATTTATTTTTATTATTTTAGTCTAACAGAAATATTTATTTTAGTCTAACAAATATTTATTTTTATTCTTGTAGTCTAACAGAAATATTTATTTGTAGTCTAACAGAAACATTATTTTTATTCTTTTAGTCTAACAGAATTATTTATTTTTATTATTTTAGTCTAACAGAAATATTTGTTTTTATTCTAACAGAAATATTTATTTTTAGTCTAACAGAAATATTTGTTTTTATTCTAACAGAAATATTTATTTTTATTATTTTAGTCTAACAGAAATATTTAGTTTTAGTCTAACAAATATTTATTTTTATTCTTGTAGTCTAACAGAAATATTTATTTGTAGTCTAACAGAAACATTATTTTTATTCTTTTAGTCTAACAGAATTATTTATTTTTATTATTTTAGTCTAACAGAAATATTTATTTTCTAACCAAAATATTCATTTTTAGTCTAACAGAAATATTTATTTTTATTCTTATATTCTAACAGAAATATTTGTTTTTATTCTAACATAAATATTTATTTTTATTATTTTAGTCTAACAGAAATATTTATTTTTAGTCTAACAGAAATATTTGTTTTTATTCTTTTAGTTTAACATAAATATTAGTTTTATTCTTGTAGTCTAACAGAAATATTTAGGTTTTATTCTTTTAGTTTAACAGAAATATTTAGTTTTATTCTTGTAGTCTAACAGAAATATTTAGGTTTTATTCTTTTAGTTTAACAGAAATATTTAGTTTTATTCTTGTAGTCTAACATAAATATTTAGTTTTATTCTTGTAGTCTAACAGAAATATTTAGTTTTATTCTTGTAGTCTAACAGAAATATTTTTATTCTAACAAGCAATATTTTATTTGTTTGTTCTAACAAACTTTATTTATTTATTTATTCTAACAGCTATATTTGTTTTATCAAGCTATATTTATTTTATTCTAACAAGCTTGATTACATTTTTTTAAACATGTATATATTTTTTAAGGCTATATTTATGTTTGTTATAATAACAAGCTGTATTTATTTATTAATTTTCGTATTCAAACAGATACATTATTATTATTCTAACAAGCTGTATTTTTTATTTATTTGTTCTATCAGGTACATATTTATTTTATTATTAGTTTGTTTTAATAAGCTATCATTTATTCAAATTATTATTTAGTTATATGTTCTAACAGTTTTTTTTATTTATTTCATTGTTTAGGTTTTTTTTTTTGTTTTTAAATTATTTTGTTTTGTGATGGTGGTGTTTTTTGAGGGTTGTTTTCTCAATATTTTTTTTTTTTTTTTTACATTTCCATATTCACATTTCTGTCTCCTCAGGGTTGGTATAATCTTGGCCTGCTTGTCCAAAACGGAGAGTCACTCTGCCGTTCAGTGTTCTTTCTGAGCTTAACTTGCTACACCTTCACTTAACAGACAGACAGAAGCTTCTCATCACTCTGTTACCAAAGGTAAGACAACATCACAATCACGGTAAAACATTCAGACTGCCATTGTCCACTTCAAATGACTTAACTGTACTGTTCTAACAAACTATTACAGTACCTCTTATTCTTTGTCTTTTCCGTAGATGCAGAGAGACCAATATCACCGATGCATACCTGCCATGCACACTGGCACTGTTCAGCGCACACCTACGATCTTTCCAAGTACATCAGGATACTACTATAAAGGTCTGTGTATTTTTTGATGTTAAAGTACAAATGTTGACTTACTGTTGTACTGGTCCAAAAGCATACTGTCGCATGGACAATTTAGTGTATTTAAAACGCAAATCAGTCACTCAACAACGAAAAAAGAAAAGAAAGAAACAGCCTGGATGAGCTCCTTCGTTGTTTAATTTGTTTAATAGTGTATAATTGCATGATCACCTCATGGGGACGTTACTGTGTTAACATCATAATGATTCATCTTTTAGATTGTCTAATAATACGGGACTCATTTTCACAAGTAGATGTTTACGCTATCCGTCTCTGTTCCTTTAGCTCATTGCCACAGTTTCAGCAGCAGCAATAGGAACTCTGTCTTTTGCATTCGGACTCTTTAAATGGAGGACAACACCACTCCACCAAACATCCCAAACATCTGCTTCCAGCCAAACCCAGGGGGAGGAAGAGGAGGAATCCTAACGGAAACTACTAGATAACATTTTATTATTCTTCCATTATTCTCAGTGGATTTCCTCCATACAAAGCACTTGTTAACCTTTGCTTTTTAATAGGAATAACTGGTAACACTTCAAGTAAAGACTTTATATATAATGCATTAAAATAATTTTAATGCATTAATTATGCCTTGTATTTCATTGTATGGTCTTACACAGTTATAATATTTATCTATTCACTTTTACACCTTTAGAAAGTATTATGCATTAAAACATGACAACCAATTTCAGATGTAACAAGAAATCTGCAAATATTATAATGCATTTTAACTTTGGTTACAATTATTTATAAAAAGATACATTATGAGTGCCTTTATAATGCATTATACATTAAGGCTTCAAGTAAAGTGTTAAATCCTCGTTTTGAGCTGTCATATCGATTAATCGCGATTAATCACATCTAACATAAGTTTGCAAATGTGTATACATGCACACCCGAGAAAAAAAAAAAAAACTTTTATGCTAGATGCAATTAATCAAGATTAATCACATCTAACAAAAGTTTGTGCATGTACAGTATATATATTTACAAACTTTTATACTAGATGCGATTAATCGTGATCAATCACATCTAATATAAAAGTTTGTAAATGTTAGATGTGATTAATCACAATTAATTGATTTGACAGTTTTTTTTATTGCACAGCAGTGTGCAGTTAAATGCCCTTCTTTTGTAAAAAAAAAAAAAAAAGTCGTTATCCTGCTTTTTTGTACTGTCAAATCGATTAATCGTGATTAATCGCATCTAACGTGTGTGTGTGTGTGTGTGTGTGTGTGTGTGTGTGTGTGTGTGTGTGTGTGTGTGTGTGTGTGTGTGTGGATGCGATTAATCACGATTAGTCGCATCCAATGAAAGTTTGTAAATAGGTGTATACATACATGCACAAACAAACTTAATCGCAATTAATCACATCTAATATAAAAGTTTATAAATGTGTATACATGCACACAAACTTTTGTTAGATGTGATAAATCGTGATTAGTCACAATCGTGATTAATCGCATCTAACAAGTTTGTAAATGTGTATACATACACACGTGCACACAAACTTTTGTTAGATGTGATTAATTGGTTTGACAGCTCTTTTTTTATTGCACAGCAGTGTGCAGTTAAATGCCCTTCTTTTGTAAAGAAATGACAAGTTATCCTGCTTTTTTTGTGCTGTCAAATCGATTAATCGTGATTAATCACTGACAAGTTTGTACGTGTGTGTGTGTGTGTGTGTGTGGGTGTGTGTGTGTGGGTGTGTGTGTGTGGGTGTGTGTGTGTGTGTGTGTGTGCATACACACATTTACAAATTTATATTAGATGTGATTAATCACGATTAATCGCATCTAACATAAAAGTTTGTAAATGGGTGTATACATACATGCACAAACACAAACTAAATCGCAATTAATCACGTCTAATATAAAAGTTTATAAATATGTGTATACATGCACACAAACTTTTGTTAGATGCGATTAATCGCGATTAATCGATTTGACAGCACAAAAAATGCAGGATAGCTTGACATTTCTTTTTAAAAGTAGCACATTTAACTGCACTATTTAAAATCTCTATTCAGGCTGACTTAAGAACTTTTTAGGGCAAAAATACTTTTTTTATAAACTAGTGGATATGTGATTAAAGTACTTTTTTAAAAAAGTTACATTTTCTGCCTCATTTTTGTCACTTAAATCATCTTTTTTTTTTTTTTTTTTTTAACATGACAAGTAAAATAATTCCTCTCAATAAAGTAATATTTTTAAGTTTAATTCCCTTTGAACTTGTTGGCTTGTTTCTGACGCGTAATTTATTCTGACTGTACCACTTTGGTGTCTCAACTCTCAAGGCAACTCATTTTTCCCCCTCATGGAGGTACGGTGTCCCAGCGGGGCCACTCTGCCTGTGTGCAATGAAAGAGTGCAAGGACTCCCCAGGCTTCCGATGCAAACAGCAGGTGTGCAGCAAGCTGTGATTGTGCCCACTGCCACACCAGGGCCCCGGGAACACACACCACAGCTCACGGTTAATTAAAAACAACACCAAAAGCTGACTAATCCCCAGTGAGAGGGAGTGCACCACACTGTGTCAAGTGCTGAATCATCAGGGGACCGCAATCTTACTGCGTTTACTTGAAAATAATGCCATGCTTTCAGTGGGACACCCTCATTCTCGTCATCATTTATGCATTTCGTGCGCTAATTCACAATATAGGCTACATAATGTAAAGATATTTTATTAAATAGGTTTTTATAAACTTCAGGGAATACGTTGGACTCGGCACACGATTCAATCAATGTAATAGCTAAAGAAACATGTTTTAAAGCCCTCAATCACTGTGAAAAATTGCCTCTGCGCCATCTTTCTCCCTGACTGGCTTTTATATATAATTGCTGAACTTCAGATGATGTTTTTGACTTTAAAAGGCACCAAAGGAGCATGCGATATTTGGCACTTTCCACAAATGGGGTACAAAATGGTGCTTGCAACTCTTAAATTTAAGTGAAAGGAGGTGCTTTGTCTTTCAAAAATGTTTTTCACCCATCTCAGGAATTCAAACTAAATATTTGTTTTGTTTTTTTATTTTGTTTTTTAAGTTAATACACTTATATTTTCCAAAAGTGTTTTTAAAAAAGATACACTTTACAGTAAGGTAAGGTTTCATTTGTTAAAATTAGTAAACTACACTAGTAAACCTGAACTAATAATGACCAAAACTTCTACAGCATTTGGTAATCTTAGTACATGTTAAGTAACTAAGATTAATATTGCTGTAGAAGTATTGTTCATTCTTAGATCATAACTAAATTAGTTTACAATAACATTTCATTACTTAAAATTAGTTAAGTGTTACCAGTTTATTTAATGTTTCTAATAGTTGTTCAGAAGTACACTAATGTTAAAAATGTAGGGGTCAGTAAGATTTTTTTTTTTTTAATTGATCAAAATTGATAGTAAATACATTTATAAAAGCTACAAAAATTTGTATTTTAAATAAATGCTGTTCCTTTTAACCTTTTAAAAAATGTATCAGTTTCCACAAAAATAACTGTTTTCAATATTGATAATAATCAGAAATGTTTCTTAAGCAGAAAATCAGCATATTATTATGATTTCTGAAGGATCATGAAGACATGAAGACATAATGATGCTAAAAATTCAGCTTTGAATCACAGGAATAAATTACATTTTACAATATATTCAAATAGAAAACTGTTTTAAGTTGAAATATTTCACAAATTTGCTGTTTTTACTGTATTTTTGTTCAAATAAATGCAGCCTTGATGACAATAAGAAACGTCTTTCAAAAATCATTTGTATCCTATTCGAGGAAAGTGCTTTTTTTGTCATTCATAATCTTAGTATAACAAAGTGTAATCATCTATCAAAGTGAAAATAGTATATGTTTTGTTCATTTTGGTGTTTTATTTTGTGAAAATAAGTTGTATTAAATTTTCCTGGGGTTGTTTTCATTTAAGGCTATTAAAGTTCTTATGATATTTCACAATGTCCATAAGTAAACAGAGCACTCAGCAAATGTATGCATCTATCATGTATTTTTGACATCATCTAAACCTCATTAAATGGATTTATCTGTCTAGGCATTGCAATTTAAATATCAATTATGATACAAATTACATATTAAACTTGACTACAGTATGTCAAATCAGTAATATGAATGTATCTAGAAACTTCTTACTAGATATTTAGTCAGGGAATGGCTGTGTGACACTGCAGTGTTTGTTTCTCATACATCAGGAGTGCTAACAGTCTCAAAAGTAGTTTCTTCTCCTGGGACAGGCTCCACGGGGCCCTCGGACTCGGGCTCCTCCCTCTCCTCTGAGACCATCTCTCCTGATTTGATCTCTTCTTCTTTCTTCTCGTCGTCCTCTTCCTCTGTGTGCTGCGTACCGATGTGCAGACCTGTGTTTTCACACCCCATGGCATCATTCTTATCAAAGTCACGGAAATTGTTTCTTGCCCCCATGATGTATTTGCCCAGAATGTTGGCCTGGTCTGGCTCGCTTTTGCGCCGCCACTGCAGCTTCTGGTGGAAGTCCTTCATCTCGGTGTGCAGCCGGCCGACAACTTTATTCAGCTCGGTAATTCTGTTCCCGACATCTGAGCATCACAACAACAGCAATTACAGTAATGGCAAAGACAATGGCAATGTTCAGAATAGCATATACTCACAATATTGCTGCATGCATAAATGCATGTAATTCCTGGACAACAAACTACAAAGTGTTGCCAAAGTGTTTTTCCTCTACTCCTTCTTTCATTAGATTGGGAGTTTTGAGACATTTTTACACAAAATTGGACTCAAAATATGAAATAACTACTTATTTCTGAGATACACTAGTATTTTTTTTTAAACAAATCTCCCATGCAAGGCTGCATTTACTTGATAAAAAAATACAGTACAATAGTAATATTGTAAAATATCTTTATACTATAACATTTTAAAATGTTTCTGCCTCAGAATAAAAATTAAAAAAAGAAACCATCTTACATTCTGGCTATTTTCCTTCCAATTACGAAGTTTTTTTTATTCTGCAATTCAGACTTTTTAGTCAGAATTGTAGGATACTGTTCCTACAAAATTCGCAATTGCAAGAAAAAAAGTCAGAATTCTGAAATAAAGTTGCAATTACCATTTATATATATATATATGCAACAATTCAGTGACCTGTTCATAAAGACTTCACTTGTTTCATTACTGGATGAATCAGCATTTTTGAATGAATCTTTTGAATTAATGATTCAATGATAAACAATGTAGTTGATACGATCTTTATTTGACAGTTACTTTCACAATAGTTACTTTCAAAAGGTGATTTACTCTATTTTAATAATATATACCATAGACATCAGTGTTTATATTCAAAATTTAAACTTTTATCCCACTACTTCTCTGATAATTTGAATTAACAGAAATAGCGATACTATGAGGTTGAAAAGACTGTTTGTGAAGCTATTTCATACTTATACATGACAACTGCTATCTCTGGCTCAACAGCAGCGCCAGTACAGATCTGAATGTTCTGCTCTGATCATACTTGTCAAAGGTTTAATAGACATAGCTGAATCGTCGTCATTCAGGAATATGATCACATGGGTGTTTGTTTGCGTCAAGATCTCAAACCAACCTTAATCGTGCAGCTCTAGTATGCAGTATACACTGTGTACTGAATTATGATACTGTATGCATTACAAGTGTTGTCACTGAACCAAAGACTATCAAATAAAACAAAACGCGTCACTTGTATTGGTTTGAATTGGAGAGTGCAATGCGCAATATGGCGGAATAAGTTCCGCCTTCTAAATAAGAGCCAATCGCCATTTGGTAAAGTCATCGTGTCACTGCAGCGGCCCTTAGAAGCTCCGGTTGCTATAGAAAAAGTTAGACGTGCACTTCCTATAGAGATGCGCACTTAGGACTGCATATACGCATTAGCTTGATCAGCCTGAAAAATGACGGGGTTTTTTTGTCATGATTTAAACGTTTAGAAACAAAATTTATGAGACAGAGACAGATTTCATTGGTGATTTCAAATATGTAATTTAATCGAAAGCTTGGAGAATTTGATGTCACTTGCAGGCCCAAGAGGTGTTTCAAAGATGGCCGCCAAATGAAATGTCTTTAAAGCAGGAGTGTCCAAACTCGTTTCTGGAGGGCCACTGTCCTGCAGAGTTTAGCTCCACTTTGCCTCAACACACCTGTCTGGAAGTTTCTAGTATGCCTAAGACCTTGAATAGCTGGTTCAGGTGTGTTTAACTGGGGTGGGAGCTAAACTTTGCAGGACAGTGGCCCTCCAGGAGCAGGATTGGACACGTACCCCTGCCTTAAAGGGACTTTGACTGAACCCAAGATGGTCTGAAGTAGCTTAACTATCTAAGTAATGATATATAAGTAAGCATTCAATAATCAGACTCTTATAGTCATGTTGATTTGTAGTAAACATATTATATTCTTTAATTACAGAGACTGTTCCTCTGGAGAAACTTGTGGTGAAGTGTCTTGCTAAAGGAACTCTCCTTCTGGGGTTTGAACCTACGCCCTTGTGGTTACCAGCACATATTTTTGACCACTAGCCTATGCCACAGCACCCTGAACAGGTAATCAATTTTTAGGTAGTTTAATGCTGTTTGTGCCACTCTTAAGGCTTTTTTTTTTTTTTTTTTTTTTCTGAAACACCGCATGCCTTTGGATTATTACCCAGAGATGCCGAAAATATGACCTACCTTTACGCTTGCTCTCTTCAAACTCTCTGCGTGCGGCTTCGATGTAGCGGTGCACTAGAGCCTTGGTCACCTGCAGGCGGTATGGCACTCTGCCCTCACCTTGACCTCCGCTGCTATTCAGGGTATTGCTAGACTAAAAAAAAAGTATGAAAAACACCTCATCAGCCAAATTTAACCAAGAATTATGGAGGATCTAGAGATAGAAACCCCTCAGATACTCACCACAGATGTGATGGGAGGATATTCTGGGGCTTTCTTGTTACAGCAACAGCAAATCTTTTGGAAGATGCTTCTACACAAAACAGCGAGGAACATGAAGGTTACATCTGGTCCTAAATGATCTGAAGTCTGCGGTAAAGAACCTCATAAAAGTTCAAAGTTAGCATTGCTTATGAAGGTGTCTTACCTTAAGACATAAAAGAGAGCTTTTGGAGATGGGATGATATTAAAGGGAACTGGCATAGTGAGACCCTCCCTGAAGTAACTGAGGTAGAGTTTAGAGCGAGCAAACTTCCACTCGACATCTGCATCATCCTGTGAGGAAGAGACGTTTTGTACGAAAGATGCATAAATATGCTTAAAAAGATCTTCATTTGTATTCCATGGGAATGCAGGTTTGAAGCAACATGAATCCTCATGTAAATACTGTCTGTTTTCATTTTGGTTTTCGTTTCCTTACCAAATTGTTTTTCATATAATACATGCTCACCTCAATCCTCTGAAATGAATTGGAGATCATGGCAATAAGCATGTTCAGGAGCACTATGACGATGAGCAGTGTGAATATCCCGTAGAAGATCCTTCCTACAAACTCAGCCAGAGCATAATCAGGCATGTCTACATATTCTTGGTTTGCCATTCCAAACATGGTCCAGAAGAGGAAGTTAAATGTCTCATTAAATCTAAAATGAATACAAGAGACGAATACATTTTTAATTCATCTTCAACTAAACATGTGAAATTGCATGCAAACAAGTTATTAATCACCTGCCAAGATGTGGGGAAACAACATATGGGACGTATATGTTGTTTATTCCACACAAAAATGCTGTTCCAATAATCATGAGGATGAACATGAACCTGTAGAGTAAGAAAAACATTTGATGAAAGCAACTTTAATCGTGATCTCCTCTTGTAAGCAAACCCAAGATCTGACCTCATCATGTCATCGATCATTCTACCCATGGATATCTGCAGGGTTCCCAGGGATTCATGGGCCGGCAGAATGTAGGCAAGACGTGTGAAACTCAGCATGCTGGTCACGGCAAAGAGAGTCTCTGCAATCAGCTGAGGATCCTCCTGTTTCCAGTCCTCTCGTACTATTCAGAAACATGGTAAAATATATACATTAATAATAATAATTGTTTGAAATGTAACTATTTTTACATTATTATTATTTTATTTTAAATGTATATTAAATACATTATATTATTATTAATTATTATTATTATTATTATTATTATTATAAATGTATTTTAAATACATAAATATGTATTTTAAAATAAAAATAAATGCTAAAAATGACAACAATTATACTGCTATTACTACTAATAATACTTGTTATTGTAATAATAATACTAATAAATATTATTAGAATTATTCTGTTTTAAATTAAATAACAATAATTATTGTTTAATATCATGTATTATTATTATTATTATTATTATTATTTATTATTAATTATTATTAATAATAATTTTTTTTATAATTTCATTAATAATAATAATAATAATAATAATAATTCATTTAATTTAAAAAATAATATATATATACTGAATATATATATATATATATATATATATATATATATATATATATATATATATACACATACACACATACATACAGGTGCTGGTCATATAATTAGAATATCATCAAAAAGTTTATTTATTTCATTAATTCCATTCAAAAAGTGAAACTTGTATATTATATTCATTCATTACACACAGACTGATATATTTCAAATGTTTATTTCTTTTCATTTTGATGATTATAACTGACAACTAAGAAAATCCCAAATTCAGTATCTCAGAAAATTAGAATATTGTGAAAAGGTTCAATATTGAAGACACCTGGTGCCACACTCTAATCAGCTAATTAACTCAAAACACCTGCAAAGGCCTTTAAATGGTCTCTCAGTCTAGTTCTGTAGGCTACACAATCATGGGGAAGACTGCTGACTTGACAGTTGTCCAAAAGACGACCATTGACACCTTGCACAAAGAGGGCAAGACACAAAAGGTCATTGCAAAAGAGGCTGGCTGTTCACAGAGCTCTGTGTCCAAGCACATTAATAGAGAGGCGAAGGAAAGGAAAAGATGTGGTAGAAAAAAGTGTACAAGCAATAGGGATAACCGCACCCTGGAGAGGATTGTGAAACAAAACCCATTCAAAAATGTGGGGGAGATTCACAAAGAGTGGACTGCAGCTGGAATCAGTGCTTCAAGAACCACTACGCACAAGACATGGGTTTCAGCTGTCGCATTCCTTGTGTCAAGCCATTCTTGAACAACAGACAGCGTCAGAAGCGTCTCGCCTGGGCTAAAGACAAAAAGGACTGGACTGATGCTGAGTGGTCCAAAGTTATGTTCTCTGATGAAAGTAAATTTTGCATTTCCTTTGGAAATCAGGGTCCCAGAGTCTGGAGGAAGAGAGGAGAGGCACACAATCCACGTTGCTTGAGGTCCAGTGTAAAGTTTCCACAGTCAGTGATGGTTTGGGGTGCCATGTCATCTGCTGGTGTTGGTCCACTGTGTTTTCTGAGGTCCAAGGTCAACGCAGCCATATGCCAGGACATTTTAGAGCACTTCAAGCTTCCTGCTGCTGACCAACTTTATGGAGATGCAGATTTCATTTTCCAACAGGACTTGGCACCTGCACACAGAGCCAAAGCTACCAGTACCTGGTTTAAGGACCATGGTATCCCTGTTCTTAATTGTCTAGCAAACTCGCCTGACCTTAACCCCATAGAAAATCTATGGGGTATTGTGAAGAGGAAGATGCGATATTCCAGACCCAACAATGCAGAAGAGCTGAAGGCCACTATCAGAGCAACCTGGGCTCTCATAACACCTGAGCAGTGCCACAGACTGATCAACTCCATGCCACGCCGCATTGCTGCAGTAATTCAGGCAAAAGGAGCCCCAACTAAGTATTGAGTGCTGTACATGCTCATACTTTTCATGTTCATACTTTTCAGTTGGCCAAGATTTCTAAAAATCCTTTCTTTGTATTGTTCTTAAGTAATATTCTAATTTTCTGAGATACTGAATTTGGGATTTTCCTTAGTTGTCAGTTATAATCATCAAAATTAAAAGAAATAAACATTTGAAATGTATCAGTCTGTGTGTAATGAATGAATATAATATAAAAGTTTCACTTTTTGAATGGAATTAGTGAAATAAATCAACTTTTTGATGATATTCTAATTATATGACCAGCACCTGTGTATGTGTATGTGTATGTATATATGTATATATATATATATATATATATATATATATATATATATATATATATATATATATATATATATATAGTAAGGATATTATATGGATGGTTTTAAAGATTTACTTCACCCAAGTGAAGTTTAGTTTAGTTTTTTGGTGACCTAATCTTTTAAGACAAAACATGTTAAATAAAGCCTCATGTGAGATGTCACCTGTGTTGGTGAAATAGTCACACAGCTCTTGTGTACTGGAGTCCTGACAGAGGAAATATCCCTTTAGCATGATGAGAATGCGCAGTGTGAAGGACGCCAGATACATGCTCAGCACCATCATATCCAGAATGTTCCATAAATCCAAGAAGTAACTCTTTAAACCCTCAAGCCAAACTTCCTTACACTCAAACCAGAAGAAACCTACCAATATAGAAAAATAAAACTTCCTTTTTAGATTATTAGCATGAATAATATTAGCATATTGGCTGTTTATTAGTACTTGTAAAGCACATATTAATGCCTTATTCTGCGTGACCATCTCAAAGGCAATTATTGATTAGACTCAATAATTGAGGTAACACAACCCTACCTGCTACCCATATCATGTGAAGAGAGTTGTGGAGAATGTTCTGCTTTCGGGAGGCAAAATCGCTACGGTAGATCTCCATGAAAATCGACTCCACCAAAAGGGTGATGAGGAACCACATGTATGACGCAGAGTGTAACAGGAACTTAATGACGGGAACCTTCAGCAATTTACCCAGCTGGTAGAACAAATATAAAATTTGCAGTACTTTATATTAAGTAATACATTTTTAACCAGTAAACCTTCAAATTTACAGTGGAATTTAACTGTAAAGTACACTTATTAGATTGTTTTAATGAACAAATATGCCTCTAAAACTCAAGTTATGTGGGCAAAAAAATAAAAAAAATAATGAGTTGTTGTACCTGTTAACCTGTATGAATACTGGGCACATGGGCACATCAGTCTTAGCATTTGATTTCTTGATTATTATGATGTTATTTATCTATGATCACCACTGACTCAAATTTACCTTGGACTTGGGGGCGATCCAGTAGACAAGGCACAGAACCGGCATGGTAATGAAAATCCCCAAAGACACCAGCAGTTTCCAAGCAGTTCGACTTCCCCTCCAACCGGACAGGCTCCCGCACCAAATGGAGGAGAGCACTTGCTGGCAGATGGGATGAGTCACAAACTAGACGAGGAAAACAAACAGTCAGGCCTCCCAGCCAACTGTCAATCAATCAGGCATCCCATACGGCATCAACACAGGGGTCAAACGACTGTGCGCTCTTGAAAGATGATGTTCACATGCCCTGTGTTTCTCCTTAAATCCATCAGTCTGTGTGGGCAGTGTAAGTGCATTACCTGAACCAGGGTTATTATAGTTTACTAAAACTAAAACCATAGAAACAATTCATTACTTGAAATAAAATAAACGTTAACTGAAAAATGGGAGAATATTTATTATAGATAACTGACAAAATTGATAATTCTTATTTTTTTATGGACTATTTCAATATTTATTATAAATTATTTATCTGTGCACATCATTATTTTTTAATTCATGTGCCTTCATATTCTTCAATCAAAATAACTTCCCATCCCTCTTGCAGCACATCTCTTCTCTTTTCTGATGACTTGTTGGAGCGAGGGCGGGATCAACCTGTCACTCACATGGGATGCACCAATAGCAAACCACAACCATCCAATTAATTTCCCATGGACAAAAACAGGTCCCGGCCTACCATTTTTTCTGTTCAAGAGGCCATTCACTCGGATATATGTCACAATAGGGGAGAAAAGACTAAGACTTCCATTTTTCGCCAACTTTAACTTGATGTACTAAAACTAAAATGAAAATAAAAATGAATAAAAACTAGATTATTTTTTAAACATTAAAAAAAAAAAAAACCTAATAATAAAGACAAAAACAACAAAATGACTAAAAATGTAACTAAAACTAACAATTTCCATGAAAATGGAAACTATAAAAATAAAAACGCAAAATATCAATAACTATAATCTTAATAATACTAAAATAACACTGACCCGAACTCCACTAACTATCAGATTTAACTTATTGATTTTATTTTATTTCATTTTATTTTTGAGGAAAAGACTTAAAGGGTTAGCTCACCCAAAAAATGAAATTTCTGTCATTAATTACTCACCCTCATGTCGTTCCCCGTAAGACCTTCGTTCATCTTTGGAACACAAATTAAGATATTTTTGATGAAATCCGATGGCTCAGTGAGGCCTCCATTGCCAGCAAGATAATTAACACTTTCAGATGCCCAGAAAGCTACTAAAGACGTATTTAAAACAGTTCATGTGACTACAGTGTAAGCGATGAGAATACTTTTTGTGCACCAAAGAAAAAAAATATGCAGCTGGCAATGCATCGGATTTTATGAAAAATATCTTAATTTGTGTTCTGAAGATGAATGAAGGTCTTGCGGGTGTGGAACAACATGAGGTTGAGTAATTAATGACAGAATATTAATTTTTGGGTGAAAAAAGGTGCAGTGAGCGATTTCTGAGATACACTGTTGAAAGTGGATCAGACCGAGTAGCACAACACACTAGTAGCCAATCAGCAGTAGGGGGCGTGTCCACTCATAATGGGGGAGGAGAGAGAGCGAGCAAGAGGGATATTTGAAGAAAGACTGTAGAAAGAGAGATGGCTGAGAGACATTACAAAAGAGAAAAAGTCAGAAGAATATCTCTGGGAAAAGAAGGGATTTGATCAAGCAAGAGCTTTAGGACCGACTTTAATATTAGAAAAGCTTTCCAGCACTGGAGAGACCTAAGCGGGAAAGCCTGAAAATGGACGCCGAGGTTGCATTGCTCCATGCTTGAGTAACATTGGTTTTGCTATGTGTAACAGAACCAAGATATGCTGTTGTAATGTTAGCTAACAGGACAGTTTTGAGTGTCATTGTTTGTCTGGAGCTGCTGTGATGCTGGCAACCAACTCTTGCTTGTACAGTATATACTCTTGTGTACTATATGTTTTTTGTTCTTACTTTTCATTTGTTTGTCATCTTCACATTATTTTTTGCAAATCATTATTTTGCTTCGCTTCAGCAATGATAAAGAGACATCCACTCTTGCATTGCATGTTCATTAATTTTGGGGTGGAGCAATGAAGAGGGGTGTGTTTGTTTGTGTTGATTTCATCAACAGTGTTTCTCAGAAATCACTTACTGCACCTTTAATATATATATATATATATATATATATATATATATATATATATATATATATATTTATTTATTTATTTTTTATTTTTTTTTTTAATTGTTGCTTATATTGCATACATCAGTTACTGCAATTGAGCCAAGATGACTTACCTGTTTTTGATTGTAGTTGACTGCCAGGCGAAGGCGAGCAAGGTTGGGGATGCCTTCCTCAAATGTCTGTTCATCTAGTTCTTCATCCTCGCTGTCCTCCTCAGCACTGTTGAGGATTGTGGAGACCTCGCTCTGGTTCCTGCACATTCCCAGAAGCTCCACTGCAAACTCCTGACACAGCAGTTCCAAAGCCAGGTACTGAGGCTAAACATCGATAAAGAGTTTTGAGAAAGTAAATTTTGTGAGCTGTAAGCTCATTGGCTGCAGATGTGACATGAACCAATCAGCTTGTGCAGGTTGTTAACACTGTAAGTATCATCAGCTTGTGTTAAGGACCAATCAGCCTGCGCCATATAGAGTTTCATGACAGAACTAGGCATTTGCAAAAATGCGTTCATGAAAAACAAACAATTTGACTTCGACAATTTGTCTTTTGAATTTGTTATTTGTGATGTTTTCAGTAAATTAATGACCATTTTTTCTAAGCTCACCTTGAATTCTGGTTCTTTCTTAGACAGTTTGCGCAGTTCTCGGCTGTGGTGGAAAGCGCTGAGCATGGCGTCTTCTGAGGTGATCGACAAATATGCGCGGCTGGCGATGCCTCTGTACGTATTTATACGGGACAGCGAGAACTTGAGCAGGTCGTATTGTCTGCCGTTACGGCACTCCAGGCACACGCACGAGATTGAGTGAGGCATAGGAATATCATGACCTCTCTGGGTCAGCATCATTACGATCTCATACAGGTCCTTCTGGCAGGCCAAGGTTAGTGGCGTCACTCCGGGTGCAAACTGAGAATCGTCGATGGAGTGGTCGAAGATGGCCATGCTAAAGGAGCGAACGTCCATCTTATTGCCTTTTTCTTGATCCAGGCGGTCCAGGAGGTGTTTGACGAATCTGGGCTGGTTGGTGTCGACAGCCACCAGTAGAGCTTCATGGATCTGACGGAAGTCAAACTTGACACCCAAAAGAAGGGAAGTCATGATGTCTTCACTGCCCAGTCGGATGGAGAGGTTCAAGGCTTCCCTCCATAACCGATCCTCAGACTCGTCCAGTTGACGGATGATCCCATCACCAAGGGAGAGGAGATTGTCCACCCAGGCCATGTTGCCCTCTTGGATGGCAGGGATCAGCTCTGGTGGAAAGTGAAGCTTTTTGTTCACAATCTCCCGCCAATTGTCTGTCTGTTCAAAGAGACGGGAACACGGGAGGTGTTAAAAACACCCACCAAACCATCATTAGACAATGAAACCAATCATTAGACAATGAACCTCAAGAAGCAAACCAAAAAAGTTTTAGTTTAATATTGTATGTTTAGATTTATTACTCACATTTTAAAGGTGCCCTAGAATCAAAAATTGAATATATCTTGGCATAGTTGAATAACAAGAGTTCAGTACATGGAAAAGACATACATTGAGTTTCAAACTCCATTGCTTCCTCCTTCTTATGTAAATCTCATTTGTTTAAAAGACCTCCAGAAAACAGGCGAATCTCAACATAACACCGACTGTTACGTAACAGTCGGGATCATTAATATGTACGCCCCCAATATTTGCATATGTCAGCCCATGTTCAAGGCATTAGACAAGGGCAGCCAGTATTAACGTCTGGATCTGTGCACAGCTGAATCATCAGACTAGGTAAGCAAGCAAGAACAATAGCGAAAAATGGCAGATGGTGCAATAATAACTGACATGATCCATGATTACATGATATTTTTAGTGATATTTGTAAATTGTCTTTCTAAATGTTTCGTTAGCATGTTGCTAATGTACTGTTAAATGTGGTTAAAATTACCATTGTTTATTACTGTATTCACAGGAGACAAGAGCCGTCGCTATTTTCATTATTTAAACACTTGCAGTCTGTATAATTCATAAACACAACTTCATTCTTTATAAATCTCTCCAACAGTGTGTAATGTTAGCTTTAGCCACAGAGCATACTATCAAACTCATTCAGAATCAAATGTAAACATCCAAATAAATACTATACTCACATGATCCGAAGCATGCATGCAGTATGCATGACGAACATCTTGTAAAGATCCATTTGAGAGTTATATTAGCTGTGTGAACTTTGTTTATGCACTGTATTATAGTCGAGAGCTCGGGGGGGCAGGGAGCACGAGATTTAAAGGGCCAGCAGCCCCTGAATCGGTGCATAGTTAATGATGCCCCAAAATAGGCAGTTAAAAAAAATTAATTAAAAAAAAAAATCTATGGGGTATTTTGAGCTGAAAATTCACAGACACATTCAGGGGACACCTTAGACTTATATTACATCTTGTGAAAGAATGTTCTAATGGCACTGGTGACACTTTTTTAGTGTATTTTCACCATGAAATTATATAAATTATATATATATATAAATTGCATAAATTACACTGGCATTCAAAAGTTTTTTACATTTTTTTTTTTCAATGAAAGTAATACTTTCTGAAAAAAATGACAGGTAAAGACATGTATAATGTTACAAAAAAAATTCAAATTCAAAACAAATCAAATTAATTCAGCTTCCACAAAAATATTAAGCAGCAACATTGATTATAAGAAGAAATGTTCCCTTACAAATACAAATCAGCATATTAGAATGTAAAATAAATAAAATTAAAATAAAAATTAAAAAAGCTTAAAAATTAAGCTTTGCCATCACAGAAATAAATTACATTTTAAAATTTATTTGACTGTAAAACTGTTTTCTATTTGAATATATTTTAAAATGTAATAATATTTCATAGTATTGCATTTTTTACTATATTTTCTAATCAAATGGATGCAGCTTTGGTGAGCATAAGACACTTTTGAACGGTAGTGGTATATATACCTAAATTATATAAATTATGAATTGAATTCACCAGTTAGATAATAACATTTCTGAAATGGACAGTTGCAACTCTAAATTCTAATTACTATTAATATATTCATTAATATAGAATTTGAATCTATATTGTTTATAAACTACTTTTAGAATTATTTTTAAAAATGTAACTGTTATTAAACATTGGTATCTTTTTACCATATTGCCACAGTTTTATAAAACCAATAAGTCACTCAAATCCATTGGTTACAGTGATTTTACCACAGGTAGGGTCCTTTTAGGCCCTCCACTTTATGTTGTGCCTAAAAACACCCTTTATTTGTAATACAAATTCACTTTTGGAGCTTATTGCATAATGACTTGCATTGAAATCTAAACATCTGAAACTCACCGTAAGGTTTTCCATATTCTTTATTGGAGCGCCTCAAATCAGTCAGCTTCTCTTGAGAAAGACGTCAGACCAAAATAGCGAGCAGCTCTCTCATGTCAGCTTGAGAGGTGAATCCAGAAAGGAACAATATGATTGTCACCTCCAAGACCCGTTTAGTGATTTTGTGCCACTGTACCAGCCTTGTTTTTGTCTACTGATGTATCATCTTGTTCTGGGAATTAGCCTGTACCACCCACTCAGCACCAATAACAGAGATGCTCCCCAAGGAGAACACTCATTAGCACACAGTACTGTTGCATTTCATTTGGATAATTACAGTTTATGTTCTGCTTTTACAATGCAACTTCTGTGGCTTGATACGCTATTGAGCTCTAATAATGTTTAATGATTCTTGTCATGCTTAAAAAAAACAAGCTGGACCATGAAATCTTGGGGAAAATTAGGGAAAGTTATTTTTAAAAGTAATGTGTTACAATATAGCATCACTCCCTAAAAAAAGTAACTAATTACATTACTTGGTTACTTTTTATGGAATGTAATGTTACATTAATTTTTCTTACCTGTCTGAGGCTGGCTCTATTCCACACGTCCTGATATTGCTGAGTTAGATGCGTTCCTGGGTCAACATATTTTGTTGATCCTGGAACAACATTCTAGTCTGAAAATTTTGTCTTAACCCTATTCCTACCCCTAAACCTAACCCTACCCATAAGTTATCCCAAAAACCAGAGGGAAATGATAGATGAATAACACTGATGTAGAAGCACCAATTCATGATTTTAAGCCTAAACTTGACATAATCTGTAAACTGTAAACCCTCAAATCTGACTGGTTGATTTGAATGTTGTTCCAGGATCAACAAAAATGTTGACTCAGGAACATGTTGAACTCAGCAAAATCAGGTTATGCCTCTATTCCAGGCCTTGCAGGTGTTTTTTTTTTTTTTTACCGAGAAGTTCTTTGTAAGTGTTTAACACAGTAATGCGTTCATAAAAATAGCCCCTATATAACATACATTTTCTTTCAAAAACATATTTCGAAATATTATTATATTCTGAACACTTAGAATATTTCCTGATTCTAGAACTATGAATGTCATACAAAAGATCTCTTAACATTACTTTTAACTGCACAACTCTTTTTATTGAAAGTTGAAAGTAATGTGTTTTGTTATTTTTTTTTTATTTTTTTTGTCACCGCGCACACATTAGCGCTCATGTGACTACATTATGGAGAAGATAGAGTATTTTGATTCAATTAAGCAAATTAAAAGTACTGAAAAGTAATGTGCATTAACGTGTCAATTCATAAAGTAATGTGTTACTTTACTTGTTACACTAAAAAAGTAATCTGATTACATAAAGCACATTACTTGCAATGCATAAACCCCAACACTGACCATCGACATACTCAGGCATAACATTATGACCACCTTCCTAATATTGTGTTTGTCCCCCTTTTGCTGCCAAAACAACCCTGGCCCGTCAAGGCATGGACTCCACTAGACCCCTGAAGGTGTGCTGTGGTATCTGCACCAAGATGTTAGCAGCAGATCCTTTAAGTCCTGTAAGTTTGAGGTGGAGCCTCCATGAATTGGACTTGTTTGTTCAGCACATCCCACAGATGCTCCATTGGATTGAGTTCTGGGGAATTTGGAGGCCAAGTCAACACCTCAAACTCGCTGTGCTCCTCAAATCTTTCCTGAACAATTTTTGCTTTGTGGTAGAGCGCATTATCCTGCTGAAAGAGGCCACAGCCACCAGGGAATACCGTTTCCATGAAAGGGTGTACATGGTCTGCAACAATGCTTAGGTAGGTGGTACGTGCCATCCATATGGATGACAGGACCCAAGGTTTCCCAGCAGAACATTGCCCAAAGCATCACACTGCCTCCTCCGGCTTGCCTTCTTCCCATAGTGCATCCTGGTGCAATGTGTTCCCCAGGTAAGCGATGCACATGCACCCGGCCATCCATGTAATGTAAAAGAAAACGTGATTCTTCAGACCAGGCCACCTTCTTCCACTTGCTCCGTGGTCCAGTTCTGATGCTCACATGCCCACTGTTGGTGCTTTCGGTGGTGGACAGGTGTCAGCATGGGCACCCTGACTAGCCTGTGGCTATGTAGCCCCATACGCAACAAACTGAGATGTGTATTCTGTGTATTCTGACACCTTTCTATCAGAACCAGCATTAACTTCTTGAACAATTTGTGCTACAGTAGCTATATTGCTGCCTAATATATCCCACCCACTAACAGGTGCCGTGATGAAGAGATAATCAGTGTCATTCACTTCACCTGTCAGTGCTCATAATGTTATGCCTGATTGGTGTATAGTACAAGACGGCATATTAGGTTCTCTGCTACCACAATGCATGTGTTGGCATTGCTTTGTAGCTTGTCAAGCTTGGTTTATGCTAAACTTATCTGAACTTGATTAGCATGGAAAGGGTTTCTCTGAAAGCACACAAACAAAGGCATTAATCATTACAGAGCCATGTCGCCTCCATCTCAGTCGTCATGATAATCAATTGATTATGACCCTTTGCCACTTCTTTTACCGGCCTAATTTCGAGAAGTACACCCTACGTCCTTTAGAATGTGGCAAATTAATTACCCCGATGGAGTCTGGTGGCCCTGTCAAACCCCGTCTGGAATCACGCTCCGCTGCGGCAGCTGACAGCGCCGACCCGCTCCGCCTTTGCAATTCTAATGAGTGGTCATTCATCAGCCTCTGACGGCTGGACAATCCACTTGATGTTTAAATCTGCTGATAATATCAAAAACATGCACTTGCCGTAATCCGCAAATTATTACTTAACTGTCGATCATATTAGTTTGAACGAGTAAACAGGATTTATAGGACTACTCTGCACATTCATACATTTATAAAAACCACTGAGATTTTACAGAGATTCTTCAAGTAGTTAGCAGTTCGTTTTAGAGTAATTCCAGTGGTTTCCTTTTTAGGATACAACGGTTTAATGCAATTACTGCTGTTATTAATTGGTTTACATTTACTTGCATTACAGCACTATATCATCAGTCTTGCTTGGAAGGTAATGATGACAAATGCATCGGCTTATACAATATGAGACTTGTAAACCATGACTTTGTTTTTTCATGGTCGGGTTTAAATCTCATGTTGGAGAGATTGATTAAGGAGTTTTGTTGCTGCTGTTAAATTGGGGATAATTGCTTTGTTTTAATTAACATTAGAAAGTGGAGAATGGAATAATGTGGTGGACTGTAGCATAAAGTTCTGGAACATTTTACATTTTCTACAGTGTTATATTTGAATACCATTCAGAAATATTTGTATATGTTCGTATTATATGTCAGGTGCAAGATGTGAGGTGAAAAGTGCTAAATTGTATATTGTCAACAAGACTCTTAGGGTGTATTCACACCTGTCTTGTTTAGTTCGACTGAATCGAACTCAAGTTCGTTTCCCCCCTTGGTGCGGATCTTTTGGGCAGGTGTGAATACAGCAATAACACTCAAATGCGGACCAGACAAGCATACAGAGACCCAGTTGAAGAGGTGGTCTCGGTCTGGTTGCAAACGAAATCTGGTACGATTCTCTGCTGGAGAATTTCTTTCCAATGAATGGATGACCTTAGCACAAGTGTGGTTTTGTTTACAAATTTTGGTTCACTTGCAAAAAGGGCAGTGTAAAAGCAAACCACACCAAACAACAACAAAAAATCAATGTTGTATTTGGTCCGGACAAAAGCAAATGAATTAGTGGACTTTCCAAGTGTGAATACACCCTTATGCCGAGTTCAGACTGCATGATTTTCAAAGTAGTCGGGTCACTGTTCTTTTCACACTGCATGACTATCTTGGCCAGCGTTCAGTCGCTGATGTGTTCAAACTGCACGATGGATCGGCGACAGAAGGTTTCACACTGCATGACTTTACAATAGCAAGAATCGCCGACAACTCTGTCTGGCACGCAAACTACGTTTCACAACCAAACATACGTTTCACAACCAAACATACGTGAGATGTGACAAGGAAACAACGCGCGCAAGACCAGAGTTCTCAAGTGAGACTGGCCCTGCATCTCAATCAGCTCCCCGAGCTCCCTAGGTCGTGAATCAGTATATAATGAAAGTGAATGTGGCTGATTCCCTGATCAGTGCCCTGACTACTGAACTAGGGAGCTGATTGAGACACACGGTGGGATTATTATTAAAAGTAGTAGCCCGCAAGAAGCTTGAAATACGAATTGCCTGTGCGCTGATTGTGTGTTCTGCAATGACAGTTGGAACTAAATAAATAACTTTTCAATGTGCTGCTGTTGCGGATGGTCAAGCAAATGTTTGTGCTTTGGTTCTGTTTGATAGAATTGTAATGTTTATGTGTACGAAGCCATGCTTGGTGATATTGTGGTCTATAACTCCTCCCCGAACTCCCCGCTGCTCTGTATCTTGCTCTCTCATTGGCTGTCGGTCATCGCCGATGTAGTTTTCAGTCAGAACACTTTTCACACAGCAGGATTTTGAATCGCCGACAGGTCCAGATATTTAGCATGCCAAATATCTCACGGGTGTCGGCGACTCGTCGGCGATTCTCTCAGATCGCGTTTTTGCTCATTCACACTGCGTGATTGTCACTCGCGTGAACGAGCACCGATTTGCCTGTGATTTCAGGCATTTGTCGGCGATTTCTCAAAACCTGTCGGTGAGCCAAAATCGGGGCTAAAATCGTGCAGTCTGAACTCGGCTTTAGAAGGAATGACAACTAGTCTCGTGACTGACGGCAGAAGGTCCGTTTTCATTGGCCAAAGACCGCTCAGGAGGACATTTGACTGACATGTAAAGCAACCAATCACAGTTTGTTTTTTGTTCCACGTTATGTTTAGGGGCGTGAAAATGTCGATGTCCCTACAATAACATTCCGGTGTACATCTAATAAATTATTCATTCAAGAACGTTGCGCAAGTTTACTGCAACAGTGGAGCTCCGAACTTCACATATTTTTGAATCTCCATTGTTTAGCTGATCGTGGAAAGCGTTCATCATCACAGTTGTAAACATGACATTCTTCTTCCACAAGGGGGTTTGGCGTCACAGCATTTGTTTCCAATTCAACCAACCAGATGATGACTTTGAAAATGAAGTAATTCCAGTTAAGTGTGCCATATGCATCAGATGTTCAGCCAGCGGATCTGAGGCTGAGACTAAGGGGCCGTTTACACAACACCGTTTTCAACTAAAAATGTAAATGCGTTTTGGCTGTTCATTTACACGACAACGGCGTTCTGGGTGCCTGAAAACGTAAGCTTTTGAAAATGGGTTTCAAAGTGCAAGTTTCCATGTCTCCATGTAAACAACAAAAACGCAAATCTGTGAAAACGATGACGTCATGCACATGCACATAAACTTATTTCTTATTAAATGTGGCCTTATATTAAAACATACCCTAAATGACAACAGATTAGTGCAGAGAGTAGTTATTCTGCTAAAATCTTTGTTTTTAAATCCTTAGGTCAGCTTTTCCATAAAATACCTTTGATAAATTTGTTTAAAATAACATTTAATTAAAAAAAAAAATCTGAAAGTAAGGCCTTTTTTATTTGAGTTTTATTTGTTTATTTTAGCTCTTTAGAGATTGAGAGATTGATTAAGGAGTTTTGTTGCTGCTGTTAAATTGGGGATAATTGCTTTGTTTTAATTAACATTAGAAAGTGGAGAATGGAATAATGTGGTGGACTGTAGCATAAAGTTCTGGAACATTTTACATTTTCAAGATATTTTTATACCATTCAGTATTTGTATATGTTCATTTATATGTCAGGTGCAAGATGTGAGGTGAAAAGTGCTAAATTGTATATTGTCAACAAGGTCAATTCACACCTGTCTTGTTTAGTTCGACTGAATCGAACTCAAGTTCGTTTCCCCCTTGGTGCGGATCTTTTGGGCAGGTGTGAATACAGCAATTGCGGATACAGAACCCAGTTGAAGAGGTCAAGCGAAATTGGTACGATTCTCTGCTGGAGAATTTCTTTCCAATGAATGGATGACCTTAGCACAAGTGTGGTTTTGTTTACAAATTTTGGTTCACTTATGTGAAAGTCAACGGTATTGCTCATTTTATAATATTAGCTTGTAATTAGGATGATGGATGCCTTATTGAATTTAATGCCAGATATTAAAGGATTAGTTCACTTTCAAATAAAATTTTCCAGGTTTCCAAGATGTTCAGAAAAAGAAATTAAGGTTTTTGATGAAAACAACTCCTTATTACAGTCCAAACGGTTGAAGATCAACATTACAGTGCAGCTTCAAAGGGCTTTAAACGATACCAGACGAGGAATAAGGGTCTTATCTAGCAAAACGAACGGTCATTTTTGAAAAAAATGTAAATTAATATGCTTTTTATAAACAAATGATCACCTTCCAAGTGGTTTCGCCAAAACCGCACTTTCGTATTCTTCAAAAAGCTTATGCTATATGTCCTACACCTTCCCTACTCAACT
This sequence comes from Megalobrama amblycephala, assembly GCF_018812025.1. Classification (NCBI taxonomy): domain Eukaryota; kingdom Metazoa; phylum Chordata; class Actinopteri; order Cypriniformes; family Xenocyprididae; genus Megalobrama; species Megalobrama amblycephala. The sequence continues at coordinate 18,836,133 of NC_063059.1, forward strand.
TACAGAACGAACGCAGCGCCAGTTCCATTTTTTCCGTAAGTAGAATAGGGAAGGCGTAGGACATACAGCGTAAGCTTTTTGAAGAATAATACTGGAATGTTTTCATCAAAAACCTAATTTCTTTTCAACTGAAGAGAGAAGGACACGAACATCTTGGATGACATGGGGGTGAGTAAATTATCAGGAAAATTTTATTTGAAAGTGGACTAATCCTTTAATATGGTACTATACACTTTATTTGGCCAGGTTTATTTTAAACAATATGTACCAGGTCTCTGCTCCATCTCTAATAGTTCCTTTGCCTGAAGAAGGTTGAATATCCCCCGTTTTAAGATCTTACAAGGTTACTGATAAACATTTTATCACTTTTGTTTTCCCAGGGAATCAAACCCATGACCTTGATGTTGCTAACACCATTATGTACCAGTTGAGCTTCACTTCACTCAAAGAATAGCTGTTTCAATTGAATGGCTCTCCTCCACCGAGCCGTTCAAAGCAAGAATCGTGTAAGTATTCAAGTCAAACATTAAATGCATTTAAAGGCAAGTTAATTTGAGAGTGAGACAGGCCGGCACAAATCCCAAACAATGAGTCTGAAGGAAGCTGTGCAGATGCAGGGCCACCTAATCAAATTGTATTCATTAAGTCTGTTGAAATGACAGAAGCTTTTACTTCACTTCTATTGGATTACCAGGAATGCAGCTCTCTTATGACAATATGCATTATCGAAACAATCTCTCTCCTCCTCCTTTACTCTCTTTTGCCTCATCCTCATCCTTTCTCTCTCCATCTCCCTGGATGACTTTCTTGGGTTCTCTCTCTCTCTCGCTCACTCTCTCTTGCGAGCTCCATCTCTCCCCATCTCTCCCTCGCTTTGCAGATGGGATGAGCCTGGGAGGAAGGCAGAGTGCTTTGCCAGTTGTGTGTGAGAGAGGGCAGGAATTCCAACCGTGCGCAAACTATTCCGAGAGCAGCTTCCCTCGTGCACAGGAAATACATCGCAAATGTGTTTTCAAGCAATGCTTTGAAGATACCTGCTGATAGAGGTAAGCTAGGCGAGAGGAAGTTCATCTATGTCTGTGCATGTGGTTGTCACATGGTTGTGTTGATGGAAGTCAGTCACAGTGCTCTCACATTAGTCTTACATTACTGTTGAGTGCACTTTAGACTGGATATTACATGCTATTCTATATCATTGATTCATACAGTATGTGGTCTGTCAGTTTTCTGCTTTGGTACATGTCAACTTTCATTGTTGGAGTTTATGCAAATCTGCTGTCAGTCTCTGTAAGTACATGAAGACTGAATTTAAGGAGCATCTTGATGGATTGGTGTGTTCTTGGCCAGATTCTCCCCACCACTGTGGTAGACATTTGCTAGTTGTTGTTGTTTTCTAAAACTCTCACGTAGGGCCAAGTATTGCAGAGGTTCCAGAATTGTATGTATGATTACAGAAGAGTTTGTTGCTTGGAGACACATAAGCCTTGTTGCTTTGGCTTCTTTTGGAACTACTTTCATTGGTGGAGGAAAAAGCAACCGGCCAGATTTCTTTTGAATTTTTTTAATATTAATTTTTTTGATTTATGGAACAGAATCACAGTCATGCAGATACTCACTCTCATTGATATTTCTTAAAATGAGTAGTCTGGCTTCTGACTGGTTAATATAGCTATGACACAAACACCTGTTCACCATATGCAGTGATTCATAGTGTGTATATGGTGTATTTTTTTTTTCATTTTCTTATGTCAGAGCCCTTCCCAGTGGAAGGATACCTCTTGATAAATTTTAAAGCCATTATTTTATTTTTTATTTTTATTATATTAATCATATTTATTTATTCATTTATATATGTTTTAGTTTTATTTTTTAGTTCTTTATTTTATATAGGCTCATTTATATAATATTAGCTTGTTTTGTGATATATGTATTATTGACGTGGGCTTATTCAGATGCATTTTGCGTTTTATTTTATGTAGGTTTATTTATATCATATTAATTTTATTTTTTAAATGTATCATTTTCATCACAAATATCCCAGATATTAGTAATGAATGCGTTTTATTTTATTATGTAGGAATATTTATATAATACTAGCTTATGTTTTAATGTATTTTTTTTATAAATATGGGCTTATTCAGTGTGCCAAATATTTGTGGAAAAAAATGCATTATGTATTATATTATATTATATTATATTATATTGTGTTTTTTTGTAGGTTTATTTATATAGAATTGGCTTTTTTTTTGTTTTTTTTTGTTAATCTATCCCTTTTTAAATGTGGGCTTATTCAATGCATCAAATATTTGTGATAAATGTATATTAATATATTATATTATATTATATTATATTATATTATATTATATTATATTATATTATATTTGTAGGTTTATTTATATAATATTAACTTTTTTGGGGGCTTATTTAACGTCCCAAATATTAGTGATAAATGCATTAAATATTATATTATATTATATTATATTATATTATATTATATTATATTATATTTATATATATATATATATTATATTATTATATTATTGTGGGTTTATTTATAAAATATTAGCTTTTTTATGTATTTCTTTTTAAATGTGGGCTTATTCAGTGTCCCAGATATTAGTGATGAATGTATACTGATGCACCTTTTAGAGTTTACTGCCTTTAAGACAACTTTTTTTAGATGCTTTTAATGTCTGACTCACGAAGGCAAGGCAAAAACAATTTAAGCAAGGGAAAAATGTTTTAAAAATCATAATAAATGGTCACAGCATGTCAAGCTTACAGCAGAAGAGAATGTAATTGGTTTGTGTCAACATCAACCATTGAAGATCTCCTCTCTGCTGAGTGAGGCATCTAACGGTTTTGTGATTTGGCAGAGGCCTGCCATGCTCAGGAGAGTTTGCCGAAATCCACGGTGGCACACTTGCCCTCCAAGACCTCGACTGTGTTGGATTTTTTTCTGTCTTGGCACTCCAAGACTCCCACATAATTACATTCTGACAGCACGATGGACAGCACGTCTGTGGCGTCCACACCTCCACAGCATGAACCGATCCAACAGCATTCAGAACCATGGACAGCTCCGTGCAGACACCTACTTAAACATATCCTGACGTGACAAGATAAAAGCAATGTAATTGTGGATGCCTGTAAGGCTGTCGTTATGCAGAGCAGCCCATTCCATGGCTAATCTCAAACAGGTTGTTGTGTTTGAGAGCCGAGGCTCATGTTGATCTAGCAGACAGAAGGAGGGGGGAGAGGATGACAGGAATCCAGGCGCCTGGCTGTAGCCGTCCCACTCTTCACCAATCTGTCTCTCCTGGGCCTGTGTCCAGCACTGCCCCGGACCTCTGAGCGAGAGTCATTGACCACTGCCATCCACGCTGAACTGTAGCCCAACGTGGAAGTAGATATTGATCAGGGGAATTAGTCTCCTTTGTGGCGCCTACTTTTGTCAGTGCAGATGTAGGTTTGAAACTGAATGGTTCTTGTGATATTAACTATACTAGTTTAGAGTTTTAAAGGGACAGTTCACCAAAAAATTGAAATTCTTATACATATATTATTTTGGAACACAAAATTATTAAAATCAAGTCAAATGTACTTGTATAGCACCTTTTTTGCCAATGCATGTTTCAGAGCAGCTTTACAGAAAATCGTAATGTTAATGATTGTTATAAAACGGTCAGTTCCTGTCCTTGATTATGATTGGTCATGACCGCTTCACCCAACGGTTCTGTGTATCACTTCACAACACCCTTAGCAACGTAAACTGTATGTTCTCAATTGATATTGTTCATTGAAGCTTACTGTATTATGTAGAAGAGTACTGTGAGAAAAAGATTGAGTGAGCGAGTTTATTACCTGCATTCAGCATTTTCCTTCAGGTCAGGTCCTATGTTCATAATGAAAAATCTGTTTAAATGATGTATTATCTTGTCCTTTTAACAGTTAAGGGGTTTTCCCATAACTGACAGCGCCAGTCAAAGCATTTGTCAGTTGCGTCTTGTTCCGTGCTCACAACAATTCAGTCTTTTCAATGTAGAAGTCTTCCTTACTGACTGACACACTCATAAAGACAGTCTTTGCTGCCATCTAATGGCGTAATAATGTAACTTCTGTTGCTGATCACGGTCAGGGACTATTTTTTTCCGGCAGAAGGAAGGCTTGGTGAAAATTTACTTCATGAAAGTTGTATTGATACATGTTTTTGGCTTTCGTATTTGTATTGTGTGGTAACCGCTTTATAAAAGCAATAAGGTACTCAAGTGCTGTATCGTGAATAAGTCACGGCTGAAGAGCGTTGTTAGGCATGACGCGAAGCATATATCACCCTATGCAAGTATATTGTATGTATGCGGATAAAGTTGGATATACTTAGGGGCCGTTCACACAGAATGCGTCTTTGCGTCTAAAAACGGCAGCATAGAACGCGAGAGTCTCGAGACGCGCCTTTGAGACGTGATGCAATAACGACAATAACGGAAATAATAGAAATTGCAGAATTTACAGATACAAGTTTTGACATGGAAAAAAAGAAAATAAGATAATAATGAGCGCCTCTTCCGCCATGTTGCCATTATATAAAACAGTTGTCATGCCAACTCGCAACGCTTGCCCTGCCTCCGAGTTCTTCTGATTGGTCCACTGTTTTGGAACTGACATTGATGAGCTGCGCTGCATGTAAAAGTTGAAATTCTTTTAACTTGACACGGCGTCTTAAAAACGCGGCGCTCATGTGTGAGGCGCTGCAAAAGACGCGAGACGCGAGCGTAACGGTCATGCACGTCCGTCAAGCGCGTGTTTACATAGAAAAACAATGGGAAAGTAGCGCATTGGAATAGAAAAACGCGTTCTGTGTGAACGGCCCCTTATCTATCTAGCAGGATGATTATTATTATTTGGTAATGTGTATTAGAAATGTTTAAGACTGTGCTGGTCTTTATTTTTCATTCTATACCACGGTCTGTGTGAATACTCGATTCTGATTGGCTGGAAGTTGTGCAATAAAACGTTAATTGCGCAAGTAGTTCCAAGTCTAATCAAGTTTAATCACCGTTCTATATTAATGCGCTGCTTTATTGAAACGCACACGAACGTATGTCACTCTCACACAGGTAGTGCTGCGCGCACACAGAAACAGGAACAGAGAAATTTGTTTGCCACGCTGCCCCGCTGCTTTTATTAATAAATAACTGAAACGCTACATTATATTACTCCGCAAGGATGTTGTAACATCGCTGTTTTTAAAGTCAGTAAACTCGCAGTTTCATTGCTAGTAGAGAGACGCTGCACAGACAGGTAATTCATACGCACAATCACATCTCTCTCTCTCTCTCTCTTTCTATAGGCTCAGTCAAATAAATGTAATAATTTATTCAAATAAATGTAACCTTACTGCACTACTTTATCTCGGTGTTTGCTAGAGCTAACCAGTGGTAGCTGACGAAAATAACCGTCATTTTAACGTTTCCAATCAAATTTTGCGCTGCAAACATCATGACAGCTTTAACTTGTTAATGCTGATAAATGACCATGGCCCGTCGTTATTTTAGCTGATATTGTTCAGGTCAACCTTATATTCATATTCACATTCACAAAATCAGTATGAATGTCCGCTGAGGAAAGCCATATCTTTCTCTTCCTTTCAACAGTTAAGGGGATTTCACATGACAGCGCTATCAATGCATTTGTAGTTGTTTAAAGTAAAAACAATGTCCTTGTTTACAACCTTGTTTCAGTCCCTTTCAAAATAAGTCTTTGTTACTGACTCACTTTATAGACAGTCTTTGCTTCCATCTAGTGATGAAAAAAGCTAAATAGGCTAACTGTTACATCAATAATGTAACGTTAACTTTTTACTGAAGTCGACAATCACTAAAGGACCCTTTCTCAAAAACAAATACGGCATGTTTATATACGGCAAATATTATTTCTTGAAAAATATTTAAATAAACAATATTAGCCAAAAAGTTTGTACAATAGGAAATAAACACAAGCAAAAAGTTCAGTCAAAAGAACAAAAGAAGCGCAAGTTATAGTAGCCTATGGGATTTCAGTTAAAGGTACCTCGGCATAGTTGAATAACAAGAGTTTAGTACATGGAAAAGACATACGTTGAGTTTCAAACTCCATTGCTTCCTCCTTCTTATATACATCTAATTTGTTTAAAAGACCTCTGGAAAATCTCAATATAACACCGACTGTTACTTAACAGTCAGGATCATTAATATGTATGACCCCAATATTTGCATATGCCAGCCCATGTTCAAGGCATTACACAAGGGCAGCCAGTATTAACGTCTGGATCTGTGCACAGCTGAATCATCAGACTAGGTAAGCAAGCAAGGACAATAGCGAAAAATGGCAGATAGAGCAATAATAACTGACATGATCCATGATAACATGATATTTTTAGTGATATTTGTAAATTCTTTCTAAATGTTTCGTTAGCATGTTGCTAATGTACTGTTAAATGTGGTTAAAGTTACCATCGTTTATTACTGTATTCGCAGAGACAAGAGCCGGCGCTATTTTCATTTTTAAACACTTGCAGTCTGTATAATTCATAAACACAACTTCATTCTTTATAAATCTCTCCAACAGTGTATAGCATTAGCCCGTTAGCCACAGAGCATATAGCCTCAAACTCATTCAGAATCAAATGTAAACATCCAAATAAATACTATACTCACAGGAATCGATGCATGTATGCAGCATGAATGACAAACATCTTGTAAAGATCCATTTGAGGGTTATATTAGCTGTGTGAACTTTGTTTATGCAATGTATAACTGCACTTATAACTTAGGAGGGCAGGGAGCGAGAGATTTAAAGGGGCCGCGCAGCCTGAATCGGTGCATAGTTAATGATGCCCCAAAATAGGCAGTTAAAAAAATCTATGGGGTATTTTGAGCTGAAACTTCACAGACACATTCAGGGGACACCTTAGACTTATATTACATCTTTTGAAAAGACGTTCTACGGCACCTTTAAATAAAAATATAAAGTTATGAAACTTAACTTTCCCCTTAGCCAAATCATTATGCTCTGGAACAAGTAATAAATTAATAAGACCAAAGATTGCGCATTTGATGTACCCAAAATTAATTATACCTCATGTTTAACCACTATCTACATAAGAGCCAGAGGTAAATTTCTGAATGACTGGCCAAGATGAAGCTGTTCTCTGTGGGTACATGAGCGCTGAACGGCCGCTGGCGGTCTGGAGCTCACATCTCCGAAAATCAAAACAAATTGTCAAATAGGCAATATGTTTATATATAAGTTGCATATTTGAGGTCTAAATAACTATATTCTCTTCTAAAATAAAACTCTTAAAACTACATTCTGTGACACAACAACAGTAGTATTTGTACAATTGTCATGTTTGCTCGTCCGCCATGACACTCGCTGTGAGAAATGCTGCAAGCAGAGTGACACAAAAGGGCTTTTCACACTTGAAATAGTTAACCCTGGGTCATTCTAAAGATATTTTCTTTTAAAGAATTCTCTGTTTAAGGACTAACGGCTGGTAGGGACTACAACGAGCTTCTTCCCATTAGATGACTACATCACTAACCCTAAAATTGACATAAACCATGGGCCATGTTATTGCAATACAGTACGTAAGACAAATGCAATAGCATGTCATAAAGGCAAGATGACAACATAAATTATAACTAAACTAAACTATAATTAAACTAAACTATACCTGTCCTGTCTTCATGCAGCATATATTCTCTGGCTCTGTAGGATCTTACAACAGTTCCCACACAGGCGATTTATAGATTATCATGACAGAATATGCTACTTTTAAGATAGTTAACTCCATATCAGCTACATAAATTCAACTAACCATTCAGAAAAGTTTGTTGCATTCTACATGTTGTCACTTCTTCTTGAATCTCTCCATCATTGTCCAACTCTGTTTTGAACATAAAAGGCTGAACAGTTTCTGACATTTTCAGTGAGTCTTCATGAGATATTCAGCACTGCTAACACTATAAAGTACCTCAGGGATGACGCATTTTTGTAGGCAAAACCCGGAAGCGAGTTAGCATTTTAGGGCTTCCGGTTCCAACGCCGTAAAGTCTATGGTTTTTTTGAATGGGTTTTTGCTAAATCGCCTGAAATAAGGTCTGTGGTTAACAAAGCCTCTGAATATTTTCACGTTTTGATCTATGACAGAAAACACACCAGTTATAACTCACTTGTGATTTTTTAAACCTTTACTGTGTCTTAAAAACGGCGGTTGCTAACAAATTGCTAAAAGGGACTACTTCCTTTGGTGGGGACTTTAGACGTCATCATTAAAAATGGGACATTTGGACAGCATTTCTCATGAAAAAGTGGATAAGTATTCATGCACAGCGCAGATCATAATCAGCGAACATGTTTTTAAATAACGTTGTTTTTTAAATACAGTTTGAGGAAGCTTGGTGATGACGACGTTGATCCGCGACCATGGTGTGCTGTAGTCCGTTTATAGCCTGCTGTTAGCTTTTTATATCTGACGACTTTATTTAGGCTTCAAAATTTATTTTTGTTGTTTTAACTTGTAAAGATTATCTTTATAGACAAAACGTGTAAGTGTCATAACCCTTTGTTAAACACAGAGCTTATTTTCTGCGATTTTCCAAAAGTCTATGGGAAAAATGCATAGGCTTTCAACCGAGGGAACCCGTGCGCTGCTAACTTCCAGGTTGGTCTACAAAAACGCGTCATCCCTGAGGCACTCTATTGGCTAACATGAGCTCTTGAAACTCCTCCCTCTTCTTGAGAGCAGCAGCTCATTTGCATTTAAAGGGACACACACAAAAACGTAGCGTGCGATCTGTGGGGTATTTTGAGCTAAAACTTCACATAGACACTCTGGGGACATCAGAGACTTATTTTACATCTTGTAAAAGTGGCATTATATGACCTCTTTAATTTTTTTTTTTTTTTACTTTTATTTATTTATTTATTTTTAAATATATTGAAATAAACATATTAAAATAATTGTTTTATTATTATTATTATTATTATTATTTTTAAATACAGTTTAAGGGTTCACACAGAACATGTCTTTCCATTCCACTGCGCTGCTTTTCCATTATTTTTTATCTAAACACGCTAGACGGACGCGTTTGCCCATTGAGCGTCTAGTCTTTTTGCAGTGTCTCGCGCATGATATGGTGTTCTAAAAATGTGGCGCTCAAGTTAAAATCACTTGCACTTCTAAAAAAACAAGACTTTGCATTTTTCCCCATTCCACTGTCCATGTCTGTGAACCAGCCCTCAAGCTGCAAAAAATGGACAGAAAAGTGCCATAAAAGTATCATAATATCACTCTGCTTGGTTTATTTCAGTATCTTAAGCAGCCTAATATTAAATCAGACATTTGAACCCAGGTCTGTGAAAGACTTTCCCAATAGTGTCTGACAAATGTTCAAGTGCCTTTTTTTTTTTTTTGGTCTAGCAAATTTTGCAGTGGTCTTGGCCACCTAGCAGTGTGAATCTGATATACAAAAGCCATAATTGTTGTTCATGATGCCACAGACATGCACTATTTGCAGTCAACCATGAATGATTAATTCAGTGACTGAAACTGTCCAGTTAAATAGAGATGGCTGGTCATGTGATCTCAACACAGCGGCTCGCATAAAATGCAGTAACTTTTATTAAGCTACTAAAAGACATGCAGTCTTTTTAGACCTTTTTTTTAAATAAAAAAAGTACTATTATTATTATTTATAATATAAATGGTGTTACGATAAGTTTAATGTGAATTCTGTCAAAGGTGGCTGCATTCTAAAAATAGCCACTTTCATTTCTTCATTCTCAGTACTGCTCAGTCTTGATTTGTGTATATGCAAATGACTGTACTTTTAATTCCAGCCAAAGAGCTATTGATAGAGAAATAAATGGTTGCGATGTGAAATGGAGGCTTATTGATTTTATTTACCCTTTGCTACAAGGCAAGCATTGAGAAGTGTAAGGGTGAGTGATGGCAAAGTGAACCAAGTCAGGCATTATACATCACTGCCCACTGGTCTGACCGACCCTGACTGAGTATCCGTGAAAGAGAGAATATCTGATCACTGCGCAGACTGACTGACATATCAGACAGCCAGTGGAGAGAAATCAATAAAAGGAAAGAATTACATTTGTTTGGAACATAAATGGATTTGCTATTGCTTCTTTCATTTGCATTTCATTATGGCAATCATTTAAGCATGTAAGGAATTTTAAAGATTGTGTGTCACTGCCACAGTTGACAAAGAGGAATGTCTCATACATTACATGCAGTAACCTCCATTTTATATTGTACTGAGTAATAATTGGGAGCTGCAACTTCTGCCAGTTTTTCACTTAAACCGCACTCCATGTCAGCTGGGCATGTTTTAGTTATTGGTATCATAAAGACATAATACTTCATTAAGTGTAATGGTAACTTCATAAATTTAGGCCTGAATGCGCCTCTACAAACTTATCGTTAAAATTTGATGAATTGTTGGTTCATAAAAGCTTTGTGTTTAATGAGTGGGACATTCCAGACTGTGAGTTATATTTCATAGCGGTCGTCTTACTCTCAGTGAATTAAAAAAGAAAGCTTGGCTACGTCTTGCATGGCGGGAATGTCGCCTCTGATAAATTGTGCGTGGCTTTCAGAATTAGTCCTTGGATATTGAAGTAATCACATATTGCATGTGTTTGGCTAAATAAATGTTTTGTAATGTCAGAACATGTCTTGACTTTCAGATATCCTTTGAGATATTAAGAAAAATGGGAATTTATCTTGTAACGAGTCTCGGTTACATTCATAAACTTGTGGTTGTGGTCGAAATTTTAACCACTGACATAATGTTCCCACAACACAAAAAGGAACTGTACTCTCTTTTATTTAGCACTTGAAATATGAACTTTAGTAATGTCAACTGCTGACCAGTGTTGGGGAAAGTTACTTTTAAAAGTAATCCATTACAATATTGCGGTACTTCCTAAAGAAATAACCAATTGCATTACTTAATTAAATTTTTTTGGAAAGTAATGCATTAGATTACTTTTGCGTTACTTTTTCTCACCTGGGCTGGGCTGGGCTCCCTTGTTTATTTTTTTTATGACAAAAAGGCTTTTGGTAAATGTAAAAGTCGTTTCACACCCAAAGTTAAACTGTTTTTATTAATTTTGAGGAATACTGAATCTGTTTTTGTGCAAGTGAGATGAGTAAATGTATGCTCACATTTTAGTCTAGAACTATAACCATCATGTTCACATACAGCGCACACAACGCCTCTTCACTTATTCAGGATTTCTCTCAATATGGGGACAGGAGAGCTGTCAGTCAATACATGGGAAGACAATGTAACTTGCTTCACTTATTTGAAAAAGTAACTTATATAATTTGTTGTAAATTTAAAAGTAATGCGTTAATTTACTAGTTACTTTAAAAAAGTAATCTGATTACATTACTGGTGTTAATTGTAATGCATAACCCTAACACTGCTGCTGACATTAGAATACTGTATATTTATTTTGTAAATTTTTGTTTATTTGTCACTTTTGTTTATTTATTTATCAAAAAAAAAGACTGTTAATTCCATTCAACTTACTGTACAAATATGTACTTGACAAAAATCTTTCAATCTTTCCTGTCTGACAGTAACCAATGGTGTCATGGCCGCCAACCCAGAGCGAGCGAGGTGTACTGCCATCCTAGCTTGGCCTCCACTCCTCATTATCTGTGTCCTGTGGATCCTGTGCACAGACTCAGTGGATGCTCAAGGGCAAGGTAAGAATGAATATTTCTTTATCATTCACGGATGCTTGTTCTTCGAATTTTACAAGCACATGTCAATGTGAATGTCGCAAGACTGTGGTACTGTTACTGCTTTTGTGAAAGTTTGGCCAGATTGACTAAGATGATTGGTGCTTTTGTGTTGTGGAGTGATGATACTAAAGTTTTTAAGGATTTACATTCAAGGTTGAAGGTCATGTAAAGACTTCAGTTGTGTTCTTTTTTGAGGAATAGACAAATACAAAACCTAGAATTTTGCTACCTTAACTTTAAAAGAATCTGATGTGAAAATGTGAATTAGACGTGCACAAAACCTTTATGTTTTCACTGCAGATTTTTTTATTTTTATATAGTCATCAGGATTTTGTTGTTTGTCATACTGTGTCAATTTGTTTCTTATGATACAGAGGCAGAAAAAAGTATACCTTTGGTTTTTACCTTACTTTTGAATGTCCTGACAAACATTTATGGTGAATTAAAACATACTTGAATGTCATTTCTATTGAAACTAATGTCATGTATTTAAATATATTTTATTTACACATTTTCTATGATTAGGTTGCAGATGAGTATGTTTAGTAAAATATTAGTATGCATTAATAAAATATATTATCTTTAAATGCAGTCTATAATCAGATTATAATCAAGATTATTAAAACATAATGATTTAAAATGTACTTAAAAGTGTACTTAAGTGTGTTAAGAGACATAGCCATGAAAGCGTACTCTCTTTAAGTACACTTTTCTTTCTTTCTTTCTTTTTTTTTAATATACTAAGATTTGAAGTACACAAGTGCACATTCAGTACATTTACATTTAAATGCACTTCTTTTTCACACGGGCAATTTGCTTAAAAAAATGAAGACAAACAGTGGTGCATTTTCATCTTTTTATTGAATACACCATGTAAACATTAACAGTGCATGATGGAAAAACTATGTTAAACCTTATACTGTCAGAAATCTGTGCAAAAATGTTGTACCACAACAGCTTGTCACTGGGGCAATACCTTTAAAAGGACAACTTTGTACCTTATATACCTATAAAAGGTGCATTTTGGTACCTTAGAGCAGTACCTACTATAAACTTTTATGGTACAAAGATGTCCCTTTAAGGGCTTTGCCACAGTGACAAGCTGTTGTACCCCTATAGGTACAAATTTGCACATTACTTCTAGTCCAACCTGGAGTCCAATTAATGAAACTAAACTTTGACTAAATTGTATGAGCAATTTATACAAAAATCCATGTAGATCTATTAATTCCTGCAACTTTATGCCAGTATTTACTTGTACTTGGAGCAAGCAGTGTTGGGTGTAAAGCAGGAGGTTTTTCAGATTTTTTGTTACAGTGTTCTGTTCATATTTATGATTCTTTGTAGCTTTTAGCCGCTGCCTACAATGTGCTGAATCCTTCACTGGAAACTAGGGATGTTAACGATTAGTCAACGATTGATTAATTGTCGAATAATACATTTAATCGATAAAACTTATCGATCATCATTTAAGTGCGTGGCGTGCGTGCTGCTCAACCATGTAATGCAGACACGATGAAAGATGAAGCGAGTGCACCGGAGCTATGATTGGGACCATTTTACAGCTAGAGTTAAACCTTTATCATGACTATAAGTTTGCGTGTGCATTCGCAGCCTTTTGTTTTGTGCAAATGTAAGTTGTAATATTGAGTTTATTTTGTCTAGGCCTCTCTATATCTGATTTATCTCATATAGGATGCATTTGGTTAAGAATTAACACTGTAGTATAGCATGCCGGTGATCATCTTCAGCTTCAGCGCATGCAGCTTAAACAGCAATGCACAACTAATAATGACTATGATTGGGACTGTAATATTACATTACATTATAAAGAGAACAATATTGTAATAAAACGTGAATTGTTTGGGTTTTGTTGTGTTTCATTGTCCACAACATGAGTCACACATTCTGAATATGAATAGCATGTAAATTAGTTCAAGTTCACTTATTCATGTCATTTTGTGCAGATATAATCTGTAATATTATTTATTTTGTATATACTGTATCTGATTAATCTCATATAGCAAAGTGCTTGCAAAGTGCTCCAGTTTATTGGTGTTTATTCAGTGCTTCAGCGCACACAGCTCAAACAGCAATGCGTGACTAATAATAACTATGATTGGAACTGTCATGTTACATAACATTAATGAGAACACTATTTTAATAAATTGGTGTGAATTCATTGGGTTTGGTTGCCGTTATCAGCGTGTTGTTTCAGAAGAGTGCATCCACAACAGGAGCACACATTCTGACAAACATTGGTGACACGTTGTATTAGTCATAATATTTGATTATTAAATAAGTAGCCCTTTATTTAGACTAAAAACCCTTCTCATTCATTTGGTGAGGAACATTTTGAGCAGCATTTTCACACCCTGTCATGCTGTTGGCTATAAGCCACTGCAGTAGATGCATATTGCAGTATTAAGGCTAACGATTAATCAATTAATTGATCGTTAATTTAAATGACGATCAATTATAGGAATTTTTGTAAATCCCTACATCCCTTCTGGAAACCTAAAGTAAGTCACTCCCGCTAAACATTTACTCTAAATTCTTGCACCTGGAAACAACAGAAGTCAACACCATTATGACTAAAAGTTTGCTAAGAAGTATTTCCTACTAAAGCAAGGTGATATTTAACCCTGGTAAGCATATCTATAGCAGACTAGTGGGAGTGGCCCTGGACTACAACATGCCCAGTGCATTATGGGTGTTGAAGTTTTCCTACCTATTTGGTAAAAGGGAAGACAACAGCCTTTTTTTCTAGTCAGGTAGCACCAATTTCAAAAATTGTTTTGCCTTTCTACTGTACAGCAAAGTTTTATTGAAAGCCCATTTTACCTGCGGTAAAGTACCCCTTTAATGTTTCTGTATATATTTATTTATATTTACTTTGGATTATAATTGAATGAAATACTGTAAAGACTATACAACAACTCTATATAACTCAAAAAATTAACATCTAAATGTAAAAATGTATGTTTTTAATGTAACTTTCTCCCTTTAAATACTTTGGCCAGTTTTTGAATAATTTATGCATTTTTATAATATTTATTTAAAAGAATTAAAAGAACAGTTTCAAGTCTACATTATTCAACTGGTCAAGGTTGATATGGGATTTAGAAAGTAATTAGTAATAAGTAATGCAATACTCTTTAGAGAGTAATAAGTACAGTAATATAATTACACTGTTGAAGATGTAATTAGTAGCTAGTAATTAATTACGTTTTTAGAGTAACTTACACAACACTGGGAGCAAGTTATTCTTCAGCAGTGTGTCGGTTTTCCTTGTGAACACATCAGATAGCCTGTATTAGCATATACTCAGTGTCATTTGTAGGTGATCATCAGCAATGGGATTGCTGCTATCCCAGAAGACTTTAACTCTGCTCTTTGACGGCCTACAAGCTGCATGTGAGCGATTTTTCAAAGTGAAACTCTTTAAATGACTGGCTGACATTTTACAGCGCTGTTACTTCAAATCTGCTTCATGCCAAAACTCATTTCTCATTCTCTCAAGTAGTTGCACACTTTGGGTTCGGGTCCAGTTTTAATTGGCATCTCCCAGGGAGACAAGGCCGTGTTGCCCTCTGCTGTCAGTTCCTCTGCAGACTACCACCTCTCCAGCAGCCAGGCTTATTTATAGCGGAGCTGGGATCTGCCACACATACACACACAGACCCATTCGCTCATGCAGCTCAGGCTGGAAACAATTTGAGAAGTTCTCCTTTTCCCTTCATTGCCAAGTACCGTGGATGCGTGAACCGCTTCCATCTACAAGGTTAATGCCGGGCCTGCTTTCTTATAGCTGGGCGGAGAGTTGGAACGACGCGAGGGTTTAACATTCAGCCCTCATACGAGCAGGGACTGATTAATGGAACTCAACTGTGGCATATGCCAAAGTAAAATATGCAGGAGGGCGATAGAGACAGACTTGAACGAATGAGTGAGTGAGAGCGAAAAGAAGAACAAGTCAAACATAACACATAACAAATCCTCTGGGATGTAGTGAAGCTTCACTGGGCAGAATTATTTGACAAAGCTGACATCAGGTTGCGCTGGTAGTTTGTGATGCGTGGCTGAGGGTTTATTTTTAGTGCGAGGTGACTCGAAGAAGAACTCATCTGCCGTGTAATAATTTTTCTTTTCTGCTGCTTCTATGAGCTTGAATATCTTGCCTGTGTAACTTTAATGTCAGTGAATGGAGATTTCCAATTCAATGGCTTGGAAAATCATAATTATTCAAAAGCAACATTTTTCCTAAAATTTAGTTTTTCATGTTGGGGGTTTCTTCAGCTGTGACAACTTATGTCCCAGGTGGTTTTTTACAATTATATAATAATCCTAAAAATAGTAATTCAGTCTGTAAGGGCTTATGCACACCAGGACGATTATCGTGCACGCTTTTCGCCGACGTTTAACGCCTCGTGACTCAACAGAGGGCGCCAATGTGAGTGTGCACACCAACACGCAAAACGCCAGGCATAAAAGCATCATTTAAAAAAAAAAAAAACGCCTGGGGTTTGTTTTTTTGGTTTGACGCTCTGCGTTAAAAACTGGCCAACCAATGAGATTGGCGCTTTTGTTCACATGCCTGGAGCTGTTGAAGTTACAATAAAACAAGACTTATTGGCGCTCAAGCACAAAACGTTCTTGCCGAGCACATATTGATACATAATACAATGAAGAGGAAGTAAGTAGACGAAGAAGACCTCTACAAAGTATGGGTGCTCTGCCGGTTCTTGGCCACACCAATAAATGTGTATTATATGCCATTTTATTTCTGTATTTTCACTGTTCACTTGCACTATTGTCATTGTGACTTATTTGCACTACCATTTCTTACTACCATCTTCTCATGCCATGTATATGCCATATACAGTGCTCAGCGTAAATGAGTACACCCCCTTTGAAAAGTAACATTTTAAACAATATCTCAATGAACACAAAAACTATTTCCAAAATGTTGACAAGACTAAGTTTAATATCTGTTTAATTTATAACATGAAAGTAAGGTTAATAATATAACTTAGATTACACATTTTTACTCAAATTAGTTTTACTCAAATTAGGGTGATGCAAAAATGAGTACACCCCACAACAAAAACTACTACATCTAGTACTTTGTATGGCCTCCATGATTTTTAATGACAGCACGAAGTCTTCTAGGCATGGAATGAACAAGTTGGCGACATTTTGCAACATCTATCTTTTCCATTCTTCAAGAATGACCTCTTTTAGAGACTGGATGCTGGATTGAGAGTGATGCTCAACTTGTCTCTTCCCCATATGTGTTCGATTGGGTTCAGATCAGGATCTGATCTTCTTCAGAAATCCAACAGTGGCCTTAGATGTGTGTTTAGGATCATTGTCATGTTGGAAAAGTGCATGACGACCAAGGGAACGGAGTGATGGGGAGCATCTTCTCTTTCAGTATAGAGCAGTACATCTGTGAATTCATGAAGCCATCAATGAAATGCAGCTCCTGATACTAGCAGCACTCATGCAGCCCCACATAAGGACACTGCCACTACCTTGTTTCACTGTAGGCACCATGCATTTTTCTTTGTATACTTCACCTTTGTGACGCCATACAGTTTTGAAGCCATCAGTTCCAAAAACATTTCTCTTGGTCTCATCACTCCAGAGTATAGAGTCCCAGTAGTCTTCATCTTTGTCAGCATGGGCCCTGGCAAACTCTAGGCAGGCTTTTTTGTGCCTGGGCTTTAGGAGAGGCTTCTTTCATGGACGGCACCCATGCAAGCCATTCCTCTGCAGTGTACGCCGTATTGTGTCATGGTAAATAGTCACCCCAGTTTGACTTTCTGCTTCTTTAGATAACTGCAGTGAACTTGCATGCCAATTTTCTTCAACCCTTCTCATCAGAAGATGTTAACTTCCCTGGACGATCTGGATGTCCCTGTGAGATGGTTGCAGTTCCATCTTTTTAAAAATTTTTGTACCACTTTTGCTACAGTATTCTGATAAGTAAAGCTTTGCTGATCTTCTTGTAGCCTTCATCTTTCTGGTGTAAAGAAATTATTTTCTTTCTCAGGTCTTGTGACATTTCTCTTCCATGTTGTGCCATTGCTGACAGCATGAAATGGGAAGGGGTTTTAACACCCTTTTATAGTCAACTGTCTGCTGGACACCTGTGTAATGAATAATTAGACTCACATGTGGTTGAATTCTTGTTAAATTAGACATGTGTAGTCTAAAATTTAGCTTTGCTCCAGAGACTTTCAGTGGGGTGTACTCCTTTTTGCATCACCCTAATTTGAGTAAAACTGAACATTTTGTTCTCTAAGTTATATTATTAACCTTACTTTTATGTTATAAGTTGAATAGATGTTATATAAAACTTTGTCTTGTCAACATTTTGGAAATTGGTTTTGTGTTCATTATTGTTTAAAGGCAAGAACACAGCAAGCCGACGGTCGGTCGTCTGGCAGTTTTTGTTCGTCGGCCGACTAAGTTTTCTCAGTGTGTTCCACAGCGTCGGCTGAAGTTGGTCCTCGTTGGCTTTTTTTCGGCAGATTCAATATGTCGAATTGCCGTTGGAGCTCGTCGGTCCGTCTGGCTGTTTTATCATTCTGATTGGCTGTTCAGATACTGCCACCTGCTGGTTCGGAAAGGCACTTCATCTCACACAGGCGCAGAACTGACGTGCTACTTGGCTATCGTCTGTCTACCGTTGGTTTGGTGTGTCAGGGCAACTTTAGACACAGATGCTGTCAAGCGTATTAGAATGATTTCTGAAGGATCATGTGACACTGAAGACTGGAGTAATGATGCTGAAAATTCAACTTTGCCAACACAGAAATAAATGACATTTTATAGTATATGAAAACAGAAAACAGTTATTTTAAATTGTAATAATATTTCACAATTTTACCGTTTTTACTGTATTTTTTTATCATATAAATGCAGTCTTGATGAAAAACAGAAACTTCTTTCAAGAATCTTACAGACCCAAAACTTTTAAATGGTAGTGTATATCACATTGGTCTCCTGTAGACTAAGTGAGAAAAGTGTTTTAAAGGGTTTGTTCACCCCAAAATGAAAATTCTGTTATTAATTACTCACCCTCATGTCGTTCCACACCCGTAATACTTTCGTTCATCTTTGGAAGACAAATGAAGATCCTTTTGATGACCGAATGCTGTCAATCACTTGTTATGATGAAAAGATTTAATTTAGACTTTTACTCACATGTAGACATTGATCAGTGAACTCAACCAAACACACAAGAACAAACCTCTTCTGGAAGCTCAAATTGTGCTGCGTAACCAATAAAGTTCATTCTTGTGTGTTACGCTGCACGTTTGAGCTTCCAAAAAGAAGAACTAACCCTTAAAGGGAGTTTAATTTCTAAAAGTCTACAGGTCAAAAGTTCTTATTTAAATTGCTACAAAAAAAAAAGGCAGACTGATGACTGTCAGTAGCAGTCCAGGGTTACGAAGGGACAAACTGTGCTTTGCTTTAATACCACTGAAGTTTACCTTTCCCAGAGAAACTCAATTATAGGTGGAGGGAGAGTAAATCACATTTTTAGCTTTTTGGAAATGACTCCCTAAATCTAATTATTGCTCCATTATCCCAGAAAACAATGTTTCCAGTTTTGTTTATACCTTTTGAGGACGTCGGCAATCAGTTTGAGGCAAATCTCCCATTTGTAGTCGCTGTGGAGGTTTATGTTGGGATGTTCAGCTATGACCGGATTCCTTTATCCGCAGTAGCCGCAAGCTAACTGCATTACAGGACATCCATCTTCGTTACCTGGGCTCTCTGGCTCCACTGTGGCTCTGTGTCAGGTTGCAGCTCTTTACTGGAGTAGAGAATGTAACGCCCCTCGCGTTTGATCTTGGGTCAGTGGAGATGTTTTCTGCTTGTGATCATTAGCATGGATAACGTGCTGAGGGTTTTGAATCTTGATCTGCTGTCTGGAGGCACAGGAGGCTGAACCGCACTTTGATGTAATGGAGACTGGGTGCATTTCTATACTGTAGATGACGGTTGGATGTATTGCATGGTGTTTTGTTTGCTAGAGCACAATTAAAGCTCTCAAAGAGCAACTGAACATTTTTATTATAGTGGAATATACAGTATATATGTATTTTGATTTGTATATGTATATTTGATTTGTATATGATTTGATTTGTATTTTATTTTAAGATGCATTCCTGTGAACACAATATGTTTAATGAAGACATCACTTACCACTGCACCAAAACAAAAATGCGAATGAATAACAATTTCATTGAACACAAAATAAACACCCACTAAAGTGTGTCTAAAGTTTGCATGCTGTTGTGTCTTAGTTTTTGAAAAGCATATTGCAAACATGATAATTTACCAATTTTCCCCTCTGATTAAGCCATCTTTGAAGTTTAAATTGGATTGAGACCTTTAAAACTCATGCTAATCCTCACAGCTAATCATACACTAAGTTTTTAATCCTTACTAAAAAGCAGTCTCTCAGCTGGGCAAATGGTTTTGAAATCATAAGAATCACCACACTTTTTTTTTTAAATGTGTGTGGTGCCAGTGCAAAATTTGCTAGTGATACAATAGATTGTTGTGGGTGGTTGCCAGGTTGTTACTATGAGGTTTCTAGTGTGTTGCTAGGATGTTCTGGGTGGTTGCTATGTGGTTGCCAAGTCAAATGTTTCTACCCTCATGTTTCAATGATATTCTGGCCCCAAGATATGGTATTTTTTGGCATTTTATCATCTTCTGGGGAAAACAGTAAGCCTGAATATTTAGAAAAAATATTATTTACATTTATCCATTTAGGAGACACTTTAATTTAATGCCGCGTTTCCACCACAGGAGCTTTCCCCAGGAACTAGGGACTTTGGGGTGGTATTCGGTGTGTTTGACCAGGGTCTAAATGAAGTTCTGGGTAAAAATTTCCCCCTCAGAAAGTCCCTGCTCACGGGGTAGTACTTTTTCAAAGTTCAGGAACTTTCGGGGGTGGGACTCGGGCGCTAAAACATGCTGATTGGTTGAGTTTATGCAGCATTTTGATTGGTTGACTCCACGCAGCATTTTATTTCAACCACTGTTTTTAAAAGTCTGTTGTGGTGTGTGCAGTAAGAGTTGTTTGCTATTCGAATCAACAGTGCGTAAAAAATACGACCGAAGGACCAACAATGAGGTTCAGGCCTTATATGTGGATTACGAAATCCAGCGGGAACTGGAAAGTTGCGCACAGTCCTACGTCACTGGACTAATTTCATGGTACTTCAGACCATGCTCAAAGTGGCTTACAAAATAGGAACAAATGCAGTTCATCAAAGATTCAACAAAATTTGCAAAAGAAATATGCAATTGCAGGTTCATTAGACAACTAGACTAGGAAGCAAGCTAGAAAAGAAGAGATCGTAAATCAAATCTTAAATCAATTTGATTTTGTAATTAAACACTAGTTGTTTAAATGTGTTCATTTCGAGACAAATTTGCTTTACGCAGTTGTCACTGTCAAGTCGGACACATTTAGACAGTTGTAGCTGTGTTGTTTGGATAGGGTCATTGATTATTTTGCTTTTCTGACAGTGCCTGAGTACCTGCACTCACAGGTATATTGGTGCACTGTCTGCAGTGCTGCAAAGTCTGTGATTTATCATTCCTCACCACCATCAGTATACTCTTGTACACCGCTAACAGCTGTCCTACCAGATGTATTCTCTCCCCAGGTCCCTGGGTGAAAACACACACACACACACACCCTGCACACCCACACAAACCCTACACACCCGTATGTGCCCACACCCAAGCACACATGTAAACAATTTCCCCCGTTCTTTCTCTCTATCATATCATATCATATCTCTTTTTCTTTTCGTTCCACTTTGTGCTCTGGTAGCCAGCTGCTCCTGGCATTTACGACACCTTCATAAGCCAGTTGTTGTTTATATATGTATACTAGACCATCTGTATCCCTGTCAGCCTTCTTTTACTGCCTGGATGAGCTAGTGGTCCGGAGAGAGGGACCTCCAACAGAATCAGGGCACTGCTGTCCGCCAGCTTTGTTAACAGAAACTAATGCTATATTAAGTTTCTCAGGACAGAGACACCTTGGCAATGGAGGAGTGTTATTTTAGTATTATTTGCACACATATATACTGTATATACAGTACAGTCCAAAAGTTTGGAACCACTAAGATTTTTAATGTTTTTTAAAGACGTTTCGTCTGCTCACCAAGGCTACATTTATTTAATTAAAAATACAGAAAAAAACAGTAATATTGTGAAATATTATTACAATTTAAAATAACTGTGTACTATTTAAATATATTTGACAAAGTAATTTATTCCTGTGATGCAAAGCTGAATTTTCAGCATCGTTACTCCAGTCTTCAGTGTCACATGATCCTTCAGAAATCATTCTAATATGCTGATTTGCTGCTCAATAAACATTTATGATTATTTTCAATGTTGAAAACAGTTGTGTACTTTTTTTTTCAGGATTCCTTGATGAATAGAAAGTTCAAAAGAACAGCATTTATCTGAAATACAAAGCTTCTGTAGCATTTTAGATAGATGCTACAGAAAAAATCCTGAAAAAAAATATTGTACACAAATATTTTGTACAATTGTACACATTAAATGTTTCTTGAGCAGCAGATCAGCATATTAGAATGATTTCTGAAGGATCATGTGACACTGAAGACTGGAGTAATGATGCTGAAAATTCAGCTTTGCCATCACAGGAATAAATTACTTTGTGAAATATATTCAAATAGAAAACAGTTATTTTAAATTGTAATAATATTTCACAATATTACTGTTTTTTTACTGTATTTTTAATTAAATAAATGTAGCCTTGG
This sequence comes from Megalobrama amblycephala, assembly GCF_018812025.1. NCBI lineage: Eukaryota > Metazoa > Chordata > Actinopteri > Cypriniformes > Xenocyprididae > Megalobrama > Megalobrama amblycephala. Next base: position 18,858,783 of record NC_063059.1, read on the forward strand.
TGAGCAGATGAAACTTCTTTTAAAAACATTAAAAATCTTAGTGGTTCCAAACTTTTGGACTGTACTGTGTATATATATATATATATATATATATATATATATATATATATATATATATATATATATTTTTGTTAACAATAATAACCCTGTGAGGGAGCAGGGGATTCTATAGGATTTCTATCTAAAATGGTTAGTCTAAATACAGTTCAAGCTTAAACTCTGATAATTTTCCTCCAAATACAGACAAAAGTTGGAACTTCGGTGGGACACAAAAGAAGAAATTTGTCAGAATGTCCAATTTTTTTTTTCATACAATGAAAGTGAATGATGATCACAGATGTCAAACAGGATTTTAAGGGAATGTTAAAATACATTAGGGCTGGGCGATATATCGCATGCGATTGTCACGCGCATTTCATCAGTAAAGACGGTTCCCTGATTACCGCTAAATCGCCATCACCTGCTTTCAAATGGAGCGGCATTTAATAAACAGAGCCGTAGTTCACTGATAAGCTACGCAATATCGCGTTCATTATCGAAGGCGATTCATCTGCGATAATGAATGAGCGTGACAATTGCATGCGATATATCGCCCAGCCCTAAAATACATTACAGTGTGTCTCCAACAGAAAGCTATCCAATGGCTTCGGAAGACCTGGTAGGCTATATAATGTACAAATAATTTTTTTATGATGCTTTATGATGCATTTTTGGCCTTTTATAGCTTGACAGCCCATGGTCACTATGGATGCACGATATATCAGCCACAATATCGGTATCGGCCAATATATATTCATTTTTAATGTTAATGTTATCGGTCCAATAAGAAATTTGGCTGATATATTAAAGTCGATAAATAATGAATTATTTTGTTCAGCTGAGACATTTCAGATACGCACTATTTGCAATGATGGTTTTGAATTTCATGTGGGCTACACCGTCGTTTTCTTTACTGTAAGAAGACGTGTAAAAGGAGCTAGTGAATTGTAATGTGCCTGAATGCAGAGGAGCAGTAGAGGTGACAGCACCTCTGTGCACATGACACTGTTCCATCTGTTTATCAGCCCCTGTGGTTTAGACCAGACCCTCACGTCTGCGATACAACTGCCCGTCAAGGTGAGCTGTCTGCTAATTTGAGCCTGACACAATAACCTTTAACACAAAACAACTCGTTCAAAAGCTCTCTCATAATCACAAACTTAAAATTCTGACATGGCATCTCTTTAATTTTTGGGTCATTCCTACAGTTTGGTGGATTTTATGTCCCAATGAAACAAAATTACATAAAATGCTAATCAACTTTCATGCCGCATGGTATCCCATGCATTGATTTACCCCAGTTAACACAAATTCATAAGGATTATTACCTAAGAATAGACATAAGATTAGTCTGCCCTGTTACATTGGTGCAATTTTCCCTTTAAAATCTTAAGTGTGTGCCCAAAATCACGACTTGCTAGAAGTGACAGTATTCTTGGAGAGAATGCAACTCCAAGAACAACATGCGTATCAGTCATGAAATTTTCTCTCTTTTCCTTCTTGGAAGGCTTATCTAATAGCGTAAAATATAACATGTCCACCCTGTTGTGTCCGTTTATACTGGACATCAAAATGTTTATTTTCCTTCCTAAATGTTAATCTTCTCCTAGCATGTTGTTCTTTCCTAGCTAGTAATCAGATTTTTTAGCTTAAAGTATCCACCCTGTTACACACTGCATTGAAAAAAATGTCCTATAATGTTAATGTAAAATATATAGTCAGGATTATTAGGTTATACTAACCTGAGCTTGACCAGTGTGGTTTTATGATTGACAGATGTTATCTCTGACAAAACTAAAAAACAAACAAACTGTATATCCTATTTGACACTTTTAAATGGGCAAAATGCCTTTGCAAAAAAAAAAAAAAAAAACACCATTCTGACATGTAGGTCTAAATCCAAAGGCACAGAAAATGAAAAATGCATTCTACATTAAAGTAACTGATCCTGAGACTAATATCTTGTCTTGTAAAATGTGTGGTCAGTAGTACACGTGATCATGAATTGGAAAGTGAAAGTAAATAACAAGACTGTATTCAAATGCGATTTCAATACCCCACGTATTTATAGTGGCTTCCTGATACCCGCAAATTATATAATTGTAAGAGAAAGCAAAAGCATTGAAACATATTTTCCTCCTATCTCATTTTTTTCCCATCACCATGTCCCTTGAGGGGCTCTGTAGAATGCGTCATTTCCTTTCTGAACATAGTATTCGACTTTGGGCACATCCCTACTGACATCTATATTCTTGATTTCCTGATCCTAACATGGAGTTTTGAGTGCTAAAGAGTTTGCGTGGTTAAAAATAGTTATTTAAGAGTCGACTTTGTCTGCCACATGGCTTTAGTAGAGAAAAAAAAAAAGAAAAAAAAAACTTGTATGAGAGGTGCTGAAATAGACTTTTTTTTTGTGGTGTGGATGTCCCAATTTCCAGCACTTTTTGACAGATCTGGGATCAGTGTGACATAAAGAGTGTTGCTGCTCAAAGCTGTGGAAAGTGGAATAAGGATGTGTATGAAACTATCATTCACAATGACTGATTTAAGGCTGCATTGATGTTTAAAAAAAATATAAAAATAAAAAATAAAAATCGTAGGTTTTAAACTCACAAAATAGAAAGAGAGCCTGATACAATGGTTGCTGGTTGCATAAAATATTAAAGGGATAATACACACACACATGCACAAATAATATTTTGTCATCATTACTCACACTTATGTCGTCCTGAATTACCTTTTTTTCCCCTTCTGCAAAACAGATGTATTCTGAGATACTGAGCTACATCTGTGTTTTTCCCCATACACTGAAAGTCAATGGGGTCCAAAGTAACATGACTGGAAAAGTGGGGTTCTATATAAAATCCTAGGGTTCTTGACTATATTTTAGAACCAAAAAGGTTCTAAACGTATTAATACTTTAACAGGTTAATTAATTTTTTTTTCTACTGGTAAAATATGTTTTCAAGCTGTTTAATTCATAACATTTAATTAAAATGTAAAATTAATTAAAACTAAGTCCATAAAATGAACCCATGATGGGAACCCCTAAAAGCAGTGCTAACTGTAATTTGTAAATCGGAAAGTTGCTGGAAGGCAAAGGTAACACTTTAATTTACAGTGTCCTTGTTACACGTTACATGTAGTTGCTATAGTAATTACAATAAATTGTAAACAATTATATGCAACTAACCCTAAACCACACACTAATCCTAACCTTAACCTTAACCTTATAGTAAGTATGTAGTTAATTATTATTACTTAGTGAGACTGTCCTCCTCAAAAAAACAACCTTATTACGACTTATATTTACGTTTTATAGTCATGCGCCCTCTAGCTGGTGTAAAAATAATGACAGTGTCGTGTTACGTCTGTCGTCATGAAATGACGTATGATCGCCGTTACCAATCAAAATGCGTGTTCATTTAAATGCAATGTGTGGACTTTTTACATGGTCCTAAACCTACCCTTAGTGATTTATAGTGCATATACCGGTACACGTGTTCCCTGGGATCGACCCACGAACGCATGATCACATGATTGCATATTGTTGTATATTGCAATACTCTACCAACTGAACTACGCGGAACCCGAAATATGATGCAGATAAAAGGGTACAATGCATTAAAATGAAAGTGTCCTGTTGTTAATAGGGGCGCAACTTTAGTAAACGCTCCTATGGGTCATATTTCATGCATTAAAATGAAAGTGTCCTGTTGTCGATAGGGGCGCAACTTTAGTAAACCCTCCTATGGGTCGTATTGGTTGGAGGACATGTTGTACATCAGCAGATAAATGTATAATTACACTTTAACATGGACACCTTAAAAGGTTTGATCACCCAAATATGAAAATAATGTCATTTATTACACCATCATGTTGTTCTACACCCGTAAGACCTACGATTTCAAAACACTGCTTCAAGGCTTTACGAATCTTTTGTTTCAAATCAGTGGTTCGGAGCACCAAAGTCACGTGATTTCAGTAAACGAGGCTTTGTTTACGCGATCCAAACCACCGATTCGAAACAAACGGTTCGTAAAGCTTCGAAGCACTAGATTGTTTGTCAGATTGTTGAAAAGTCATTATTTTGTTGGTTTTTTATGGTGCACAAAAAGTATTCTCGTCACTTTATAATATTAAGGTTGAACCACTGTAGTAACATGAACTGTTTTAAATATGTCTTTAGTAGCTTTCTGGACCTTGAGAGGTTCAGTGACATTGCTGGCAATGGAGGCCTCACTGAGCCATCAGATTTCATCAAAAAATATCTTAATTTGTGTTTCGAAGATGAACGAAGGTCTTACGAAGGGTGTGGAACGACATGAGGGTGAGTAATTAATGACATTATTTTCATTTTTGGGTGAACTAACCCTTTAAAAGAAAGTGTATGATTATATACAATTGTTTTTTGATTGCATTTGTGGGCAGTTATCATAATAAGTGCCTTCCCTAAACTGCACTTGACTGCAATCAAAAGCACAAACCCTTGCAAATTCTCTTCAAGAACAGTAATTGGAGTACTTCGTATTCATTACGTTTCTCCACCATGCAGCATATTGTTCTATATTGGCATGAGGTATGTGTCAAAAATTGCTGTTGCTGCCACGAAGCAAAACCTCTAAGCAGACTTTTACTCATCTTTGGATGATTTTGAGAATTCATCACTGAAATGGCTCACAGTCAGCCATTAGACGGTGGCCTGTGCCATTTTTTCCGAGATAAATGGATGGCTGATGGATTTCAGAGCGAGGAACTGCTGAGCAATAGCAATTCAAAACAATCCAGAGTGAAAAACTCCGGACCCACGTTTGTCGTTCTGCACGGGTCAATTTGTAAAGTGTAGTGCTCTAGAGATATTAATGCCAGACAGAGACATGCCTCCGTGTGTCTGCTATACTGATGGCTTCGCAATACCAATACGTCTCAACTTAAAAATCTTTCTCTCACAATAGAAGGATAAAGGCTGGAAGAATGTCTGTTTATCATCACAAATGGCTATTTGTTTTTCTCTGAGCTTAGATCCCTTTCGTTCCCCATGGGCTGCCTGAGAGTCATATTAACTCAATGCTTGATAAATCTCTTGGAGATTTTCAGATAACTGGCCATCTGTAGTAGGAATATGAGCCACCGAATTCAGCTCAATCCCACACATAACCCAACATTAAGCAGACAGTCATTGATGCTCAAGAAAGCAACACAACTTTAAGAACAAAGGCTAATTTGGAAGAGGATACTTGTGCAATTGAATGTATTATTTTGCTGTTTGAATATTCAAAATGGCTCCTTTCAACAGTAAAAGAATGCAAATTGTATAAGTTTTATTTATTTTAAATTTTAATTCCATCCTTCCATAGATAGAATGGTCAATTAAATTATTCCTATAATTTATGCTTTCAGTTCTATCAAAATGCTTTCAGAGTATGTTTATACACACCGTGGAACTTTCCTCAACCATGAAACTCTCCACAGCAGTCGAGTCTCTGTGCCCAGCTGTGACAGGCCACTGCCTGCTACCTCGCTAATAGTGTTTGTGTTTCGGTAATTACTGAGAATAAATGGATGGAAAGGCCTGGAGAACAAGTACATTTTGGCAAAGGGCAGGCAATGTTTTTAAGCTCCTGCGTCAGAGAGTACGGGTTGTCATCCAGATTGATTCTATTAGCTGCTGTGTTTTTCATGCTCTCGGTGGGCAGGTGTCAAGACACGACTGGAAGAGACAATGAAGAGGAATCGTACCACCGGCATTGAAGTGTCATTCCGTATTCACCTCATGTTGTCTTTGCCTTCCAGCCGGTTCTATTCTCTTCCTCCTATATTTTATGAATGAATTTAAAGCATGCATTTAAGATGACAGTACAAAATCTTAAAACTATCAAATGCATGGTTGTAAGTAATATATGTATTGTGCTTGGTTCAGTTTATAAATTGGTGCAACAAAACGTTCCTTAAAAAGGATTTTTGATGTTTAAAGGCAACTAACACTTATAAATGTGTTCTATTTTTTTTTTTTTTTTTTTTTTTTTTAATAGACAGTAATTTTCAGGTATGAAATGCTTATGAAGCACAAAGGAAGTCTAAGTAACTGAGGCCCTCTAGTGGCAACTCATGGAAACAAATTGGCTACTGGCTTGTAGTGTGCAATTTACTCATTCCATCATTCTAATTATTGTGATGTAATGAGCCTTACTCATGAATGAGCAGATTTGCTCATTCTGTGACATTATTGGATAGTAAATTGTCCACTCGATGCACAATTGAGAAGTGGATAGGGTATATAATTGTGTATTGTTTGCCTACTCTGATTTTTCCAATCTCCATATTTGGACCTTTTACTTTTACTGATTTTGTATATTGTAGTTATAAGGAAAGGGACACACGAGTGGTTACTATAGTTATTCTCACTTCTGTAAATCCACAATAAATGAATAATTCCTGTCTTTTAAAGTAAACAACACAAGAAGCTTTCATAATCCTTCTGTTATTTTAAGGGCACTTATTATTTAGCTATTTGTTCTGATGACATTGGCACCTAAAAAGATACTGATTTATTTCAGTAACTGTAACTGTAGAAACTGTTATTTTGGCAGAAAATATGATTATAATGCATGTTATGTTATAATGCATGAACTGTTTGTAGACGTAATTTCTGAAGCTCCGCATATAAAATTAAAGGTCCCGTTTTTTGTGTTTTTTTTAAGCTTTGATTGTGTTTATAGTGTGCAATATAACATGTGTTCATGTTTCGCGTGTAAAAAAACACAGTATTTTTCACATAATTTACTTATCTGTATACCGCTGTTTCCACTGTCATAGAAACGGGCTGATGACTTCCTTGTTCTATGAAGTCCCTCCTTCAGAAATACGTAACGAGTTCTGATAGTGCCAGCGGTTCCTGTGTTGTGATTCGACAGCAGTTTAGCGCACCGTGCCCGGAAAGGTCACGCCTCTTACCATAACGTGGAGATGCACGCGCTCAGTGTTATTGTAAACATGTCTTTAATTTTACCCTATCAATTTGAGCCGGAATCAGACCCGGTGATTGGACTGCGGGATGAAAATAACAGCGTTTCGACGACATGGCGACAAACACACTCTACAAACGCAACTCTTGTGTATTCCTGTGGGCGGAGGTTAGTCAAAAAACTGTTTTAGTGACGTCATTAAAGAAGGAAGTAGAGGGATGTAGTCCAAACTGGCCGTTCGATGTAGGCGACTTCTGTTAAATAAAATATCTCGCTTGGCATTGAACTTTGAGCTTTAAAATTTTACAGATTTTATTTATACTCTAACAACAACATTACACACTAACTAAAGTTTGAAACATGGGATCACGAAGAACGGGACCTTTAATTTACCTCAGAGCACCTTCTTTATTTATGATTTAAATGCAATATTTGGAGTTTGGGTTATATGTAGGTTAGACCTGACAAGATGTTTTACCTCAGAAGGAATAGTCAGGCATGTTAAGTCAGGAATGAATGCTATTATCGAGCAGGTCAGGCCCTACAATGTGTAGGCCTACTATAGTTTTCACCAAAATAACAGTAAAAACAATTATAGTTACTTCAGTAGTGCCGGTGTAAATGGGTTATGTGGAAGTTAAAATCAATTGAAATGATAGAATTATTCTGAAAGCTTTACATTTTTTGAAAGAGATCACATATTAATAATTATTTTATGGTAGTAACATTTGTATTTGGGAGGGAAACTGTGATTACCTGACTAACTGTATTGACACCATGCCATTAAAAGTGTCTATCTTTTAATCCATGTTTTATCATAGTGCCAACAGAAACACACTGTACGATAAGCAGTGCGTTTCTCCTCTTTAACACTAAGTGGCGCTATTGGCACCTTTTTATTAGAAAAGCACAGCAACTCCCAAGACAAAGCACTGTGACAGCTAAAGGAAATACTACCATAAAACTTACTAATTAATTAATTAATTTTGCTTAGCTTTTCACTTTTGGTTTTCTTTTTCTTTGTGTGTTGTAAAATAATACCTTCTATGATAAATGCATACATATAATTCACTGTTCTAGTCAGTTTTTCTATTTTTTTTGTGTTTTGTTTGACTGTAATGGAGTGATCGGGTCTATATTTTTTCAAGCCCCCCCCCCCCACACCTCTCACTTGAAATTTGGGTCCTTCTGAAATTGTTTCTGTGCTCAAGCTACCATATGATATATGGTTCAGAGCGTAACGGGTCTTGTCTGTCATCGCCAGACTTCATAAAGCAGACATACTGCGAGAAACATAACCCAGAGCTGCCACAAATGACTTTACGGCCATGTTTACGAGGTACTGTTTGGGTGAGTCGTTGAAGATGTCTGCCCTCATTCCTCCGTATGACCTTGTTGTCATTGAACCGGAGAGGTGGCACATGATACGAACAGCAAATCTTGCACTGTGTCATACTTGTCACTTCCTGGGTTCATGAAACATTATTGAAGCTCGCAGCTTTTCATAGCCCTGTGCAGAGCAACCAAGCAGACTTTTGCATCACACTGCAAGCCCCATTGACTCCTTCCCTTTTGTGTCTAATGCCAGGCTTGTCTTTAATAGGAATGCTGATGATCTCCATTTCCATATAAATGAAAAGAATGGAGTGTATGCTCACTTAAAAGGAATATCTGTTGGTTGGAAAATACTTCTTTTTGATGACCTTGAAAAAAACAAGATGGCTGATAGTTAATGTGCACCTTTCACTTCAGCAGAGACAATTCCACATCGCATTGAAGGGGAATATTATTTTTGTAATTGCGCTCTTGAGGATCTTGCTTTGCACCCCTGTGGCCATGCAATTTTCCCACTTTCTTGTAATTTGATGGCTCATTCGTTGGAGATGCAATTGCTTTTTGAAACTGAAATGGGGTGAGTTTCAAATGGAATTTTACTCCTGATGAAAGAGTGGCTTCCCTCTTGACCCAAAACGTGCTGGTTAAATCTAATAGGGGCGCTTCGATTAGAGCTCACGTCCTTTCCTGAAAATAAACACACAAAAGTATGATGGAGCAGGCCGTTGTTGATGTGACTCGCCCTCTGGGAGATGCTACAATTACACAAGAAAAGCACCCATGTGACCTTTGGCCTTTGAAGTGTGCGTCTGAATGCTGCCCTGTCCTTCCCTGGAGATGCCTGAACTCCACGGGGACCGCGTGCGAAACGTCTCCTGCCCCCCATTCAGTGCTTCTGGAGCACCCTACAGGCTAATGACTCTCTTCCTCAAGATTAGAGGCGATGTAGCTGTTATTATCGTGAAATATCTGACCTTTCACTTTGATTCATGATCATAAATGAGCTTTTTGTCAGGTCAGGCGGCAAGACGGATGAAAGCGGTGACAATCAAGCAAACTGAATTTGTTTCACACTGTAATGTACCGTAAAAGATTGCATGGATCTACTCAGCGCACACAAGAAAGTCTATTTTATAATTTGTTCATGGTGTACCTGTAGTTTTGCACCAATCTGTTTCACAAAGTCTAAATAAATTATTAATACTAATACCTTGAAAGGCTGATTTACCACTCGACTCACTGATTCTGCTTCTGATTCATGCTGCACAGATCCAGGTGCCTGTTCCATCCCTCCTCTCAGGAAGCCGTGACTCGTTCAGGGTGACATTGGAGAGGAACTGTTTTCCCCATGCATCACTCTCTCATCAAGAGTAGCGGTGGCTGTAGATTAATGAGCCTGGGAACTGATTATGCCGGGCTGTACATCATGTCTGTCTGCCTGCTGCTCGGTCTGTCAATACCCAACCCTCCCTTGTCTGCCTTTAGCCTTGTGCTAGACCAAAACCACTGGACCTCAACTGCTGGTGTGCCTCATGCACTGAGGTTTGTGTACTGAAGAGCTTCAGGACTGTCATAGATGCAGCTGAACATGAGTGATATGAAGGTGATGCTTTTTTTTTTTTTTTTTTTTTAGGAGAAGAATGAGTCTCTGTGGATGCTTGTTTCCTCCACTGAATAAATAATAAAAAAGGTAATTACGCTTTTTTATCTGGCAATTCTGACTTTTTTTTTCTCAGAAGTGCATGATATAAACTTGCAGTTGCGTGTTATAAAGTCAGAATTGTGTGATATAAACTCGCAATTGCGTGTTATAAAGTCAGAATTACGTTATATAAAGTCGCAATTGTGTTATAGAGATAAACTAGCAATTCTGACTTTTTTCTCTTTGACTTTGTAATTCACAGTTGCGAGTTATAAAGTCTGAATTGCAAAATAAACACAACTGCGAGTTATAAAATCAGAATTGTGAGAAATAAACTCACAATTGAAAGTTATAAATTCAGAATTGCAAGATATAAACACAATTGCGAGTTAAAATCAGAATTGCGAGTTGTAAAATTTGAATTTAAAGATATAAACTCACATTTGTGAGTTATAAAGTCAGAATTGTGAGTTATAAAATCAGAATTGTGTGATATAAAATCAGAATTGCGAGTTATAAAGTTAGAATTGCGTGATATAAAGTCAGAATTGCGAGTTATAAAGTCAGAATTGCGTGATATAAAGTCAGAATTGCGAGATATAAAGTCAGAATTGCGTGATATAAAGTCAGAATTGCGTGATATAAAGTCAGAAATGCGTGATATAAAGTCAGAATTGCGTGATATAAAGTCAGAATTGCGAGTTATAAAGTCAGAATTGCATGATATAAAGTTAGAATTGCGTGATGTAAAGTCAGAATTGCGAGTTATAAAGTCAGAATTGCGTGATATAAAGTCAGAATTGCGTGAAATAAAGTTAGAATTACTTGATATAAAGTCAGAATTGCGAGTTATAAAGTCAGAATTGCGTGATATAAAGTCAGAATTGCGTGATATAAAGTCAGAATTGCGTGATATAAAGTTAGAATTGCTTGATATAAAGTCAGAATTGCGAGTTATAAAGTCAGAATTGAGTGATATAAAGTCGTGATATAAAGTCAGAATTGCGTGATATAAAGTCAGAATTGCGTGATATAAAGTTAGAATTGCTTGATATAAAGTCAGAATTGCGAGATAAAGTCAAATTGTGATATAAAGTCAGAATTGCGAATTGCGAGATATAAAGTCATAATTGCGAGTTATAAAGTCAGAATTGCGTGATATAAAGTCAGAATTGCGAGATATAAAGTCAGAATTGCGAGATATAATGTTAGAATTGCGTGATATAAAGTCAGAATTGCGAGTTATAAAGTCAGAATTGCGTGATATAAAGTCAGAATTGCTTGATATAAAGTCAGAATTGCAAGTTATAAAGTCAGAATTGCGTGATATAAAGTCAGAATTGCGAGATATAAAGTCAGAATTGCGAGATATAAGGTCAGAATTGCGTGATGTAAAGTCAGAATTGCGTGATATAAAGTCAGAATTGCTTGATATAAAGTCAGAATTGCAAGTTATAAAGTCAGAATTGCGTGATATAAGGTCAGAATTGCGAGATATAAAGTCAGAATTGCGAGATATAAGGTCAGAATTGCGTGATATAAGGTCAGAATTGTGAGATATAAAATCAGAATTGCGTGATATAAAGTCAGAATTGCGTGATATAAAGTCAGAATTGCGAGATATAAAGTCAGAATTGCGCGATATAACGTCAGAATTGCGTGATATAAAGTCAGAATTGCGTGATATAAAGTCAGAATTGCGAGTTATAAAGTCAGAATTGCGTGATATAAGGTCAGAATTGCGAGTTATAAAGTCAGAATTGCATGATATAAAGTCAGAATTGCGTGATATAAAGTCAGAATTGCGAGTTATAAAGTCAGAATTGCATGATATAAAGTTAGAATTGCGTGATATAAAGTCAGAATTGCAAGTTATAAAGTCAGAATTGCGTGATATAAAGTCAGAATTGCGTGATATAAAGTTAGAATTGCTTGATATAAAGTCAGAATTGCGAGTTATAAAGTCAGAATTGCGTGATATAAAGTCAGAATTGCGTGATATAAAGTCAGAATTGCGTGATATAAAGTCAGAATTGCGAGTTATAAAGTCAGAATTGCGTGATATAAAGTCAGAATTGCGTGATATAAAGTCAGAATTGCGAGATATAAAGTCATAATTGCGAGATATAAAGTCATAATTGCGAGTTATAAAGTCAGAATTGCGTGATATAAAGTCAGAATTGCGAGATATAAAGTCAGAATTGCGAGATATAATGTTAGAATTGCGTGATATAAAGTCAGAATTGCGAGCTATAAAGTCAGAATTGCGTGATATAAAGTCAGAATTGCGTGATATAAAGTCAGAATTGCTTGATATAAAGTCAGAATTGCAAGTTATAAAGTCAGAATTGCGTGATATAAAGTCAGAATTGCGAGATATAAAGTCAGAATTGCGTAAGATATAAGGTCAGAATTGCGGGATATAAAGTCAGAATTGCGTGATATAAAGTCAGAATTGCTTGATATAAAGTCAGAATTGCAAGTTATAAAGTCAGAATTGCGTGATATAAGGTCAGAATTGCGAGATATAAAGTCAGAATTGCGAGATATAAGGTCAGAATTGCGTGATATAAGGTCAGAATTGTGAGATATAAAATCAGAATTGCGTGATATAAAGTCAGAATTGCGTGATATAAAGTCAGAATTGCGAGATATAAAGTCAGAATTGCGAGGTATAAAGTCAGAATTGCGTGATATAAGGTCAGAATTGTGAGTTATAAAATCAGAAT